>NC_090732.1:5344237-5349237 GCF_036898095.1 Palaemon carinicauda
ACAGAACATTCATGAGTACACAATAAGAGGTTAAGACTTGTTTATGACAAACAATATTATACTGACATGTTTATATAAAGTCCTTTAAAAACATCATTGTTTTTAGGTCTTTACTGATACTATAGAAATTTACAGATCGAATCAATACTAAAAACTAAACATTCTTTCAGTTGAACCAAAAATAATACAACTAGAAAAGCATTCTGAGAGTGAGGACCTCCGCTTTGGCAGTTTATTTCTCGAAACCAGCTTGCCTTTCCCATAACCAATTTAGACCGAACCTTATTGCCTTATTCTATGTTTGGGTTCCCCCAGGTCCCTCAGTGTGAGGCACCTCGTATATCCACCAGAGTATGAGGTGCCTCACACTGTAGGCGTATTTGAAGTGTGTGACAACCTTGTGCGAACTAAGGGTTAAGGTTAGGGTTAATTCGGTCAACCTTTTGCTCGACCTTAACCTTTGACCTAAGACTTTCAAAATTGAATCACTTCCACGTCTCAACATAACAATTAATCCCTGAAAGTTTCACTACTCTATGAGTAAAATTGTGGCCAGGAAGTTGTTTACACACAAACGACCTTTTGCTCGACCTTAACCTTTGACCAGGACTTTCAAAATTGAATCACTTCATCGTCTTAACATAATAATTAATCCCTGAAAGTTTCCCTACTCTATGAGTAAAATTGTGGCCAGAAATTCGTTCACAAATAAACAAACACACGAACGGGAGAAAAAATAACCTCCTCCCAACTTCCTTGACGGAAGTAATAAGGCATTGTGAACATGAATGTGGCCATGTAGCCTTTAGTTGAACGAGCGTGGACATCACATAACAAAAGAAACAGAGCAGACTATTGAAGCCATTCGTATCTTCCCAATTTTCCCTTTATCGAAAAATCCTCCCAGCGAAGAATGCGAAGGATTTATGGGTCTTCTGAAATTGTAATTATCTTACAAAGACATTCATTAACTGCTTGGGAGATACGTCTCTCAAAAGGACCCATTGTGTTAGGAAAAGTTCTTTCATTGTGAACTCGACTCAAGAAAATTAAGGAGAAGAGAATTTCAAAATCGTGTTCCTTAAGATGGATTTATGAATATAATAATTTGTGTAAATTCATGATATGCACAAAACTCTAAGGGATTCACAAATCAGAGAGGTATTTTTTGGTTCTGATCAAAAGCAATAAAGCCCCTCATTACACTATTAACAACTGTATTATGAATACGTTTTTATATGCATCACCACCATTTCTTCCCACGCCTTTTGGCGCAAAGGGCCTCGGTTAGATTTCGACAGTCGTCTCAATCTTGAACTTTTAAATCAATACGTCTCCATTCATCATCTCCTACTTCACGCTTCACAGTCCTCAGCCATGTAAGCCTGAGTCTTCCAACTTTTCTAGTGCCTTAAGAAGCCCAGTTGAAAGCTTGTTGAACTAATCTCTCTTACCGAGTGTTAAGAGCATGCCCAAAGCATCTCCATCTACCCCTCACCATGATCTCATCCATAAATGTTGAATCTATGCAGTTATCCTCGCGAAAGTGAATCTGACTATGTGACAGAATTAAATGAAAGAAACAAATATCCCATAAAGTGTTGATGAATACCAGAATTTTTTGTAGCCTATTGGAAACGTCACTACCTGGAGTTCGAGTTTCTTGTAGTGTTCACAACCTCCCCATTCTTGTGAGCCATTGCCAGGGCGTCCCTGGTTCTAACTTGGGTGGAGAAGAAGCGCTGATCACATGTATAAGGTCAGTCAGTCTCAGGGGCATTGTCCTGCTAGCTAGAGCATTGTCACTGTCCCGTGCCTCTACCATTCATGAGCGCCCTTTAAACCTTTAATTGCATTTCGTACTCCATAATTTTCATCAAACTTCAAAATATTATTCGACAATGCTCTAATGAATGTATTTGAACACACTTGACCATAGCAAATGATACTAGGAAATTTCCTTTCATTCCTATGTATAAAATCGAACGCTTATATTCTTATCTATTCTATCAAGCTATGACTTAATCTTCATGAAAATCAATTACCCAAAAGAACTTTGGTTCCAAGAAACTAGACCGTTTAAAGGTTCAAAGGCCGGTCATGAATAGCGGAGGCAAGGAACAGTGACATATGATCAGCGCCCAAACCGCCTCTCCACCCAAGTTGGGACCAAGGAGGGCAAGGCAATGGCTGCTGATGACTCGGCGCATAGATCTATAGGCTCCCTCAAACCCCGCATCCTTAGCTCACAAGGACGGTCAGGTTGCAGCGACCAAAGGAAGTAACGAGTTTGAGCGAGAGACTAACCCCAGTCTGGTGTTCACCAGTCAGAGACGTTACCATATTGGCCTCCATCACCTGTTACTACAATAAAAGCACTGGAAATGCAACATTAAAGAAACAATGCATGTTTCTTTATACGTAATAAATCATCGATAAATTAAACAGACATACAATTATGTACACACAAACACACACAGTATATATATATATATATATATATATATATATATATATATATATATATATATATATATGCGCATATATATGTGTATATATATATGCATATATATATAAGCATATATATACACACACACACACACACACACACACATATATATATATATATATATATATATATATATATATATATATATATATACATTCTTTAGATACATACACACACATCTGTGTATACATATGTATATATAGTGCAAGTGTGCGTGTGTTTAAAAACACACTGTATAAATACATTCAGAGAAAATCTTTGAAAAGAAAACTCACATATCCTTGATTGTGATTCTGCCCTAAACGAAGCCAATTTCGGAACTGATTGAACCCAGTGAGGTTAATAAAAAAAAATAACCGGAAATGCATAAACTCATTATACGATGAATGCTCATTAATTCTGGTGGAGAATTCTTTTGTTTTTCCTCTAGATCGCGCAAATAATCAAAGATATTGTTCGGATGAATTAGACTTTTATAATGCATAAAATTTATTTCATAAAATCTCCAAGTAAGGGAAGGAGTAATAATTTTGTGAGTCTCAGTCAAATATAAAACACAATACCCTATTAATATTAATTTTCCTTTTTCCTTTTACTTAAAAGCTATACATTGTTTTGCCTTTAAAGATATATCTAATTTGCTTTTTCAACTTAAAAACGAATTTATCACTTAAGGTAATTTATAAATTTTAGGTAAAATGTTTTACGATATTTTTACGCGAAACAATATCAAAAAAAGTTTTATGAACTCTTCACAACAAAAGAATAAAAATAATGTTTTATTATTCATTTACAGCAAAACAATAAAAAACGTTCAAAATTCCTTTACATCAAAACAATAATAAACGTTTTAAGATCCATTTATGGCAAACCAATAAAAATCCTTTAATAACCCTTGAAAAAAAAAGAAAAAAAAGAAAAGAAAATAAATCCATTTACAGAAATACAATAGAAAATGTTTTACGATCCATTTACATCAAAACAATAATAAACGTTTTAAGATCCATTTATGGCAAACCAATAAAAATCCTTTAATAACCCTTGAAAAAAAAAGAAAATAAATCCATTTACAGAAATACAATAGAAAATGTTTTACGATCCATTTACATCAAAACAATAATAAACGTTTTAAGATCCATTTATGGCAAACCAATAAATATCCTTTAATATCCCTTGAAAAAAAAAGAAAAAAAAAAGAAAAGAAAATAAATCCATTTACAGAAATACAATAGAAAATGTTTTACGATCTCTTTACATCAAAACAATAATAAACGTTTTAAGATCCATTTATCGCAAACCAATAAAAATCCTTTAATAACCCTTGAAAAAAAAGAAAAAAAAGAAAAGAAAATAAATCCATTTACAGAAATACAATAGAAAATGTTTTACGATCTCTTTACATCAAAACAATAATAAACGTTTTAAGATCCATTTATCGCAAACCAATAAAAACCCTTTAATAACCCTTGAAAAAAAAAGAAAAAAAAGAAAAGAAAATAAATCCATTTACAGAAATACAATAGAAAATGTTTTACGATCTCTTTACATCAAAACAATAATAAACGTTTTAAGATCCATTTATCGCAAACCAATAAAAATCCTTTAATAACTCTTGAAAAAAAAAGAAAAAAAAGAAAATAAAATAAATCCATTTACAGAAATACAATAGAAAATGTTTTACGATCTCTTTACATCAAAACAATAATAAACGTTTTAAGATCCATTTATCGCAAACCAATAAAAATCCTTTAATAACCCTTGAAAAAAAAAGAAAAAAAAAGAAAAGAAAATAAATCCATTTACAGAAATACAATAGAAAATGTTTTACGATCTCTTTACATCAAAACAATAATAAACGTTTTAAGATTCATTTATCGCAAACCAATAAAAATCCTTTAATATGCCTTTACAACAAAAAATATTACAAACGTTTTAGATTCCCTTTACAGTAATACAATTAAAAACGTTTTAAGATCCCTTTACAGCTAAATAAAAAACTATTTACGATCCCTTTATAGCACAACAAGAAACAACTTTCAATATTTCTTTAGAGAAAAACAATAAAAAAAATAATATAAATATAAACAATATAAAAATTTTAATATCCATTAAATCAAAACAATAAAAAAACGTATTAAATTCCCTTTCAGTAATACAATAAAAAACGTTTTAAGATCCCTTTACAGCTAAATAAAAAAACCTTTTTCGAACCCTTTATAGCAAAATAAAAAAGGTTTTACGAACCATTCATAGCAAAACAAAAACAAAACAAATATATATATATATAAGATCATTTGCATAGCCACAGAAATCCAGAATAAATCATTGAAAGATATGAGTTGCTGTTTCGGATCATGAATAAATTGTCATTGTTGGCAATATTCCTCTCCAAACTATTTCATAAACAAAGACTTATAATTATTATGTGGGAATAAATTGTGACACTGAACAAGAGGAATCTCGTTGCAATGTCTGACAATGCATCAACATT
>NC_090732.1:5354237-5364237 GCF_036898095.1 Palaemon carinicauda
AAAATGTAAGTAGACCCACAAATACAGAGTATTTGTGAAAACAACTTGACAGAATGACAACAGAAAAAATTACTTTCAGCCTTGGAGGTTGCATGTAATCATGCTGTTTATGAAACAACTGTAATAGAAATAAAAAACATTTTAAGAGGCAGTTGCTTTCTTTACGCAACCTTCAATATATATACTGTACATGTATATGTATATATATATGTATATATATATATATATATATACAATATATTTATATATATGTGTGTGTGTGTGTGCATATATATATATATATATATATATATATATATATATATATATATATATATATATATGTATATATATATATATATATATATATATATATATATATATTATATATATATATATATATATATATATATACATATATATATATATATAAATATATATATATATTATATATATATATATATATATATATATACATATATATATATATATAAATATATATATATATATATATATATATATATATATATATATATATATATATATATATACATATATACACGTATGCATATAAACTGTATGTGTATACATAAATATTTACATAAAATTTCAAAACAGCCCTAACCCAGTCTATCACAAGTAAACAATCAGCTTAGGAATCATACTGAAATACGATATAATAAAATTTGCATTGGTCTGGAATGAATAAATAATTATGCTGACCTCAAAAAATCAAAATAAAGAAAAGCATATTATTACTTCAATTAAAACATCCATAAAATCTTAAATGCCTTAATAATTCTTGAAATATTAATTGACTTCAATACCACTTAGTCATAATTATTTATATAACAGTAGCTATGAAGCAAGACCTGATGTCCATATTTAGTAATATGCACCTTGATTTCACAGTAAAGCTATTGACTGTCAGCTCGATCATTATGTGCAATTTTGACTGTCAGCTCGACCACTATGTGCAATCTTGAATGTCAGTTCGAGTATTATGTGCAATCTTGACAGTCAGTTCGAGTATTATGTGCAATCTTGACAGTCAGTTCGAGTATTATGTGCAATCTTGACTTTCAGCTTGGACATTATGTGCAATCTTGGTTGTCAGTTCGACCAATGATGCGCAATCTTTACTGTCAGCTCGACTATTATGTGCAGTCTTGACTGTCAGTTCGAGCATTATGTGCAGTCTTGACACAGTTCGAGCATTATGTGCAATTTTGACTGTCAGCTCGAGCATTATGTGCAATCTTAACAGTCAGTTCGAGCATTATGTGCAATCTTAAGTCAGTTCGAGCATTATGTGCAATCTTGACAGTCAGTTCGTGCATTATGTGCAATCTTGACAGTCAGTTCGAGCATTATGTGCAATCTTGACAGTCAGTTCGAGCATTATGTGCAATCTTGAATGTCAGTTCGAGCATTATGTGCAATCTTGACAGTCAGTTCGAGTATTATGTGCAATCTTGACAGTCAGTTCGAGTATTATGTGCAATCTTGACTTTCAGCTTGGACATTATGTGCAATCTTGGTTGTCAGCTCGACCAATGATGCGCAATCTTTACTGTCAGCTCGACTATTATGTGCAGTCTTGACTGTCAGTTCGAGCATTATGTGCAGTCTTGACACAGTTCGAGCATTATGTGCAATTTTGACTGTCAGCTCGACCATTATGTGCAATCTTGACTGTCAGTTCGAGCATTATGTGCAGTCTTGACACAATTCGAGCATTATGTGCAATTTTGACTGTCAGCTCGACCATTATGTGCAATCTTGACTGTCAGCTCGAGCATTATGTGCAATCTTAACAGTCAGTTCGAGCAATATGTGCAATCTTGACAGTCAGTTCGAGCATTATGTGCAATCTTGACAGTCAGTTCGAGCATTATGTGCAATCTTGACAGTCAGTTCGAGCCTTATGTGCAATCTTGACAGTCAGTTCGAGCCTTATGTGCAATCTTGACAGTCAGATCGAGCATTATGTGCAATCTTGACAGTCAGTTCGAGCCTTATGTGCAATCTTGACAGTCAGATCGAGCATTATGTGCAATCTTGACAGTCAGTTCGAGCCTTATGTGCAATCTTGACAGTCAGTTCGAGCCTTATGTGCAATCTTGACAGTCAGTTCGAGCATTATGTGCAATCTTGACAGTCAGTTCGAGCATTATGTGCAATCTTAACAGTCAGTTCGAGCATTATGTGCAATCTTAACAGTCAGTTCGAGCATTATGTGCAATCTTGACAGTCAATTCGAGCATTATGTGCAATCTTGACAGTCAGTTCGAGCATTATGTGCAGTCTTGACAGTCAGTTCGAGCATTATGTGCAATCTTGACTTTCAGCTTGGACATTATGTGCAATCTTAGTTGTCAGCTCGACCAATAATGTGCAATCTTGACTGTCAGCTCGACCATTATGTGCAGTCTTGACTGTCAGCTCGAGCATTATGTGCAATCTTGATTGTCAGCTCGACCATTATGTGCAATCTTGATTGTCAGCTCGACCATTATGTGCAATCTTGACTGTCAGTTCGAGCATTATGTGCAATCTTGAATGTCAGTTCGAGCACTATGTGCATTCTTGACGGTCAGCTTGGGCATTATGTGCAATCTTGGTTGTTAGCTCAACCAATAATGTGCAATCTTGACTGTCAGCTCGACCATTATGTGCAGTCTTGACTGTCAGTTCGAGTATTATGTGCAATCTTGACTGTCAGCTCGACCATTATGTGCAATCTTGATTGTCAGCTCGACCAATAATGTGCAATTTTGACTGCCAGTTCGAACATTATGTGCAATCTTCATTGTCTGTTAAAGCATTATATAAAATAATGACTGTCAGCTCGGCCATTATATGCAGTATTTGCTATCAGATCGATCATTATGTGCAATCTTTACTGACAGCTCGGACATTATGTGCAATATTTACTATCAGCTCGACCAATATGTGCATTTTGACTATCAACTCGGGCATTATGAGCAATCTTGTCTGTTAGCCCGATCATTATGTGCAATTGTTTTACAGATTATCTGCAAGTCAGCGTTAAAATACACAAGAAATTAGATAATAAAAGGAATTAATTAACAGTTCATCAAATTATATGTATGATTATTCGAAAAAAAAATATTATGCGTGTTAGTTTTGGGTTGTAAACACCCGAAATTATTAAAAAGTAAACAAATTGATATACATTATATATATATATATATATATATATATATATATATATATATATATATATATATATATATATATATATATATAAGACTTTTATTTGCATAAATAAAACTAAAATTTGTTATGTTTCGTTTCAAAACTAATTTTTTGTTGAAAAAATGTAATTTGGATAAAAACTTAGACGCAAACTTTAAACAGAAAAGAAATTTCCCCGCAAAACTGGTTTTATGAGATTACCTAGGTAATCCAGTGGAAAAATCATATTCTTTATAGCGAGCACGTTGAGAGAGAGAGAGAGAGAGAGAGAGAGAGAGAGAGAGAGAGAGAGAGATAGAGATAGAGAGAGAGAGAGAGAGAGAGAGAGAGAGAGAGAGAGAGAGAGAGAGAGAGAGATAATACGGCCTCTTAAGGAGGTAAAATATCCCTTCAAGCTCGTAAGAAAAAAAAGACCTTCGATGAGAGAGAGAGAGAGAGAGAGAGAGAGAGAGAGAGAGAGAGAGAGAGAGAGAGAGAGAGAGAGAGAATATCTATTTAAGGTCGAACGAAGAAATGCTTCTTTGGAAGAGTGAAATTGAACGTATGGTACAAGACTGATGGATGTTTGAGGCAGCAACTTTAATGTCACCATTAAAGAGAATGATAACAATTTACATTGTTTATATATGAAAGATCTATCTTAATGTTGTTACTGTTTTTCAAAAATTTCAGTTAATCATTGCTTCGCTTGTAGTTTATTTATTACCTTGTTTCCTTTCCTCACTGGGGTATTTTTCCCTGTTAGAGCCCTTGGGCTCATAGCATCCGACATTTCCAACTAGGGTTGTAGCTTAGCTAGTAATAATAATAATAATAATAATAATAATAATAATAATAATAATAATAATAATAATAAAATAATAATAATAATAATAATCATCATCATCATCATCATCATCTCCGTTACTGAAGGAAAAAACTGAAGAGGACTTAAAGGAATTCTCAGTACAGAATATTACAGTAGGAACTAAACGGTTAAGAAATGTGGTAATTTGTCTGCCTGTCTATTCTACTTGAAAGTTTTGTTACTGCTCGGTGCAAATACTTCTATGTTGTTACTCTTATGTGTAACAAGAATTAATTGTGAACCTATACAACACAAATTAATAAATGCTTGAATTATAGAATGTAATTAATATTTAAAGATTCATTGTCGTTAAATGTATTTTTTTTCTTATAAAAATGCTAGTGAGATTTTAAGCCATGTTTCAGTTGTAAAAAAAAAAATAAAGTTACATAAATATATAATTAGGTAAGATTGACTTTAATCTACAGTTTATAATTCGACTAATTACAGAAAAAAGAAGACATTTATTACAGAATATATGCAGCCCAAGAGCAATCAGATTTCTGACCTACGCCAATGAATATTGCCATCATTTTACCTGAAGTCTACGGACATCGCCTCCCGCTTTTCATATGCGGAATGTACAGTAGATGGTTAAAAGTGCAATGTTGATCCACAATCGTGATCTAGATCCATATCGCCTCCAAAATTTCATGGTTTCTTCCGATGCATAATATCTACCTTTTTTTTTTTAATTTGGTGAAAATCCAATGTGTCAATTAGTTTTGAAGTAAACTTTGAAATTGTGTAAAATGCAATTATGGATCTTGAATCCGGATCCGGTACCGGATCATCTCCAAAAGTTAATGGAGTTGCCCAGGGCCTATGATCTATCTATTGTGAAAATTTCACCAAAATCTGTCGTATTCGTTTTGACGTAATCTTTGAAATTTAATAAAATGCAATTCCGGATCTTGAATCCGGATCATCTCCAAAAGTTAATGGAGTCGTCCATGGCCTAAGATCTATCTATGGTGGAAATTTCATCAAAATCTGTCTTACTTGTTTTGAAACAATCTTTAAAATTGTGAAAAAATGCAATTCTGGATCTAAAATCCGGATCCGGTACCGGATCATCTCCAAAAGTTAATGGAGTTGTCTATGACCTCAGACCTATCTATGGTGGAAATTTCATCAAAATCAGTCATATTTTGTTTTGACGTAATCTTTGAAGTGTATAAAATGCAATACCGATCTCGAATCCGGATCCAGTACCAGATCATCTCCAAAAGTTAATGGAGTCGCCCATGGCCTAAGATCTATCTATGTTGGAAAATTTCATCAAAATCAGTCGTATTTGTTTTAAAGCAATCTTTGAAATTGTGAAAAAATGCAATTCGGATCTAAAATCCGGATCCGGTACCGGATCATCTCGTAAAGTAATAGGAGTCTATGGCCTAAGATCTATCTGTGGTGGAAATTTCATCAAATCAGTCATATTTGTTTTGATGTAATCTTTAAAATTTAAAAAATGCAAATCCGGATCCGGTACCGGATCATCTACAAAAGTTAGTGGAGTTGTCTATGGATTAAGATCTATTGATGGTAAAAATTTCATTAAAATCAGTCATATTTGTTTTGACGTAATCTTTAAAATTAGAAAAAGCAATTCCGGATCTAAAATTAAGATCCGGAACCGGATCATCTCCAAATTTTAATGGAGTTGTCAATGACCTAAGATCTATCTATGGTGGAAATTTCATCAAAATCATTCATATCTGTTTTTGACGTAATCTTTAAAATTGTGAAAAATTCAATTCCGGATCTAAAATCCGGATCCGGTACCGGATCATCTCCAAAAGTTAATGGAGTTGTCTATGGCCTAACACCTATCTATGGTGGAAATTTCATCAAAATCAGTCATATCTGTTCAACGTAATCTTTAAAATTGTGTAAAATGCAAATCCGGATCTAGAATCTAGATCCAGATCATCTCCGAAATTTAATGGGGTCGTCCATAACCTAAAATTTATTTGTGGTGAAAATTTCGTCAAAATCCGTTCAGTGGTTTTGACGTAATCCTGTTCACAGACACGCAGACAAATAAATAAATAACTAATCCTTCCACAGACACATATGCAAATAAATAAACAAATACACAGACTCGAAAATATAACCTACTTGGCGGAGGTAATAAGTATACAAGAATATTTGCTGAAAAAGTAAGTTGTAGACATAGCTGTCCCTTCCTGCAAGGCTCCGAAAACACACAAAATGCTCTTATCGGAGGCCCGTTATCAGGTAAAAGTGTGAGTGATAACTTGACACATGACACAGTTTTCGATAAGGGTATGTTTGCAGAGAGAGAGAGGAGAGAGAGAGAGAGAGGAGAGAGAGAGAGAGAGAGAGAGAGAGAAGAGAGAGAGAGAGAGAGAGAGAGAGAGAGGTTTTCAACGTTCACTTGTTCCAAAAACTATTTGGGAGAGAGTGAGAGTTCAATATACACTTGTTCCAAAAACTAGTTATCGGGGAGAGAGAGAGAGAGAGAGAGGAGAGAGAGAGAGAGAGAGAGAGAGAGAGAGAGATTTTCTACGTGCACTATTTGGGAGAGAGTGAGAGTTCAATATACCACCTGTTCCAAAAACTATCGCGAGAGAGAGAGATGAGAGAGAGAGAGAGAGAGAGAGAGAGAGAGAGAGAGAAGAGAGAGAGAGAGAGAGAGAGAGAGAGCGTGCATTTCGAATGATCTCGTAAGCGCTATGATTTTTCGGAAATGCTGTTAAGCGAAACGTTATTACCATTACATTACGCAAACATGATGAAAAGGATCGATATATTGCTGCTTCTATATAGTGATTTGAAATGTGTGGTATGAATGTCGAAATATAACTCTGTATAAACGCTAGAATCAGAGCAGTATTACATGGCAGCTAATATATGGCTGAAATAATTCTCCTTTCCGAATATTTATCGTCATTGGTCAAAACAAATTAACACAATGGATTTTTACCAAATTTTAACAATGGAAAGATATTATGTATCGGAAGAAAACCGTTAAATTAGGTGGTGAGACGTATTCTGGATTAATATTGCACTTTTTCAACCTACTACTGTACTGTACAGTCAGCATATGAAAAGTGGGAGGCAATGTCCGTAGACTTTGACTTAACCTATAGTACGCAGCGATAGTTTTTGATAGAGTGCCTATGTTAGTTCAAGTATTAGATATAACTTATACAGTGTCTTATATATCAGTACACGTTCCAGATACAACTTATACAGTGTCTTATGTTAGTACAAGTACCAGGTACAACTCACACAGCGTCTTATGTTAATACGAGTAACAGATACAAGGTATACTGTGTCTTATGTTAGAAGTATCAGATACAACTTATACAGTGTCATGTCAGTACAAGAATCACATACAACTTAAAACTGCTTTGAGTGTTCTCACTGGAATTGGGTCATAATTGTAACTGCATAAATATTTAAAAAAAAATTTCTGAAATAACCGAAGTTTGATAAAGGGCATAATCATACATGTTAATAATTCGAATAAGAGGAACAGCTTGAGAGCGAGTATAATCAATTTATTATATACTGAAAACTGTTGTTTTAATAATAAAAGAAAAAAAAATTATCAACGAGAAAACGCCTGTTACATTTCATATAATAATGAGATTACTTTAGTTCGAAAGAACATGTTTATTCTACCAGCAGTTTTATTCATAAATTGATAAAAAATATTTTCAGACTTTTAATTCAATATTAAGCGTTAACTTTCTGAAAAGCTTCACGATCTTTCTTTCAGGCCTTCAAAATTTCATAGAAGTCTAACAAAACATCTCGTTTCGCACAAAAGAATATTAATAATATTAATTTCATCTCACCAAATCTTTTCCGTGATGAAATCAAATGAAAAAACTAAATTAATTAAGGAGTTTCTTCAACGTTTGTGAATATTTACAACAAACTGAGCTTCTGAAAAAAGAAAATTTTACGGATGTAATTGGTACAATGGGTTTTAAAAAGACAATTGTTATATTTTATGAACTATTTAGGTCGTAGTAATCTTATCCTAAGGAAGTATTATCTTAATAATAATAATAACAAACATAACAATAATAACATAAATAATAATAATAATAATAATAATAATAATAATAATAATAATAATAGCAATAATAATAATAAACAAATAATAATACTAAAAATAATTATAATAAAATAATACTAAAAATTAATAATAATAATAATAATAATAATAATAATAATAATAACAATAATACTAAAAAATAATAATAATAATAACAATACTACAATACTACTACTACTCTACTACTACTACTACTAATAATAATAATAATAATTGCAATAACAATATTAATAATACTAAAAATAATAATAATAATAATAATAATAACAATAATAATACTAAAAATAATAATTACAATAACAATAATACGAAAAATAATACAAATAATAATAATAATAATAATAATAATAATAATAATAATAATGAATAATAATGAAGAATAATAACAACAATAAAAAAAATAATAAGTTCAAACTAACACAAAAACCAGAGTGATACCACACTTTGTAAATAATACACCTACTCCACAACAGTGAACCACTCTTGATTAATACGAAAAAAAAAAAATATTTGGTCAATTTTTAATAAAGGAGAAAGAGGAGACAAGAACAATAGAAAAGAAAAAGAAAAAGAAAAAAAAACTTTGAGGCTGAGGGTCCTTTGGGGTCGGCATTGTCTTCTTGAAAATATAGAGATTTGTGAATCCTAAAATAGCACTGTGTGTTTTCTGTTGGTTTCATTTGGTTCTAGTCAATAGCCTTTTCTAATAGTTCCGTCCTTCTATTCGGTACTTTATCTATATTAAAAAATCTTTATTTTCATAATTTGGATTTTTACTTTACTTTTCCAGTTTTCTTAGCTTTAATTCCATTGCGTTTCCTGGCTAATACAGTGGTAACGTGTTCGACTAGCATTCGCATGACGGCAGATCGATCCCAGCTCGAGACCGTGAGTTTAAGCTGTTTACTGGGGAGGCCACGGCTGTGGTTGGGTACCAAGACAACATATCTATGTTTATATACACAACATATCTCTGTACATGAAGACTACATATCTCTGTTCATGAAGACAACATATCTCTGTTCATGAAGACAACATATCTTTTTTCATGAAGTCAACATAGCACTGTTGATGAGGAGAACATATCCCTGTTCATGAAGACAATATATTTTCATGAAGACAACACCGCTCTGTTCATAAAGACAACATGATAACGTAGTTCTGTTCTTGAGGACAACATGATAACATACCTCTGTTCATGAAGACAACATACCTCTGTGCATGAAAACAACATACCTCTGTTCATAAAGACAACATGATAACATATCTCTGTTCGTGAAAACACCATATCTGTTAATAAAGACAACATGATAACATATCTCTGTTCGTGAAAACAACATATCTGTTCATAAACACAACATGACAACATATCTCTGTTCATAAAGACAACATGATAACATACTTCTGTTCATGAAGACAACATATCTGTTCATAAAGACATGACAACATATCTCTGTTCATAAGGACAACATGACAACCTATCTCTGTTCATAAAGACAACATGAGAACATATCTTTGTTCATGAAGACAACATATATGTTCATAAACACAACTTATCTCTCTTCATGAAGACAACATATCTGTTCATAAAGACAACTTATCTCTCTTCATGAAAATCACAAATCTGTTCTTAAAGACACTCATCTCTCTTCATGAAGACAACATAGCTCTGTTCATGAGGACAGCATGACAACATATCTCTGTTCATAAAGACAACATGATAACATACCTCTGTTCATGAAGACAACATATATGTTCATAAAGACAACATATCAACCTATCTCTGTTCATAAAGACAACATACCTCTGTTCATGAAGACAACATATAGGTTCATAAAGACAAAACCTCTCTGTTC
>NC_090732.1:5369237-5374237 GCF_036898095.1 Palaemon carinicauda
AAAACGTTCTACCTGTTTATTTACAACAAAACGTTCTAGCTCTTTATTTACAATAAAACGTTCTAGCTCTTTATTTACTATAAAACGTTCTAGTTGTTTATTTACAACAAAACTTTCTATCTGTTTATTTACAACAAAACTTTCTATCTGTTTATTTACAATAAAGCGTTCTAGCTGTTTATTTACAATAAAACGTTCTAGCTCTTTATTTACTACAAAACGTTCTAGTTGTTTATTTACAATAAAGCGTTCTAGCTGTTTATTTACAATAAAGCGTTCTAGCTGTTTATTTACAATAAAGCGTTCTAGCTGTTTATTTACAATAAAACGTTCTAGCTGTTTATTTACAATAAAACGTGCTAGATGTTTATTTACAACAAAAATGTGCTGGCTGTTTATTTACAACAAAACATGCTAGCTATTTATTTACAATAAAGCGTTCTAGCTGTTTATTAACAATAAAACGTTTTACCTGTTTATTTACAGTAAAACGATATAGCTGTTTATTTACAACAAAACGTTCTAGCTGTTTATTTACTATAAAACGTTCTAGTTGTTTATTTACAATAAAGCGTTCTAACTCTTTACTTACTATAAAACGTTCTCGTTGTTTATTTACAACAAAACGTTCTATATATTTATTTACAACAAAACGTTCTATATATTTATTTACAATAAAGCGTTCTAGCTGTTTATTTACAATAAAGCGTTCTAGGTGTTTATTTACAATAAAACGTGCTAGCTGTTTATTTAAAACAAAAGGTTCTAGCTATTTATTTACTATAAAACGTTCTAGCTGTTTATTTACAATAAAACGTTCTAGCTGTTTATTTACAATAAAGCATTCTAGCCATTTATTTACAATAAAACGTTCTATCTGTTTATTTACAATAAAGCGTTCTAGCTGTTTATTTACAATAAAACGTTCTAGCTGTTTATTTACAATAAAACATTCTAGCTGATCAGTTACAATAAATCATTCTAACTGTTTATTCACAATAAAACGTTCTAGCTGTTTATTTACAATAAAGAATTCTAGCTCTTTACTTACTATAAAACGTTCTAGTTGTTTATTTACAACAAAACGTTCTAGCTGTTTATTTACAACAATACGTTCAACCTGTTTATTTACAATAAAGCGTTCTAGCTCTTTATTTACTATAAAACGTTCTAGCTCTTTATTTACTATAAAAGTTCTAGCTGTTTATTTACAACAAAACGTTCTACCTGTTTATTTACAACAAAACATTCTACCTGTTTATTTACAACAAAACGTTCTACCTGTTTATTTACAACAAAACGTTCTAGCTCTTTATTTACAATAAAACGTTCTAGCTCTTTATTTACTATAAAACGTTCTAGTTGTTTATTTACAACAAAACTTTCTATCTGTTTATTTACAACAAAACTTTCTATCTGTTTATTTACAATAAAGCGTTCTAGCTGTTTATTTACAATAAAACGTTCTAGCTCTTTATTTACTACAAAACGTTCTAGTTGTTTATTTACAATAAAGCGTTCTAGCTGTTTATTTACAATAAAGCGTTCTAGCTGTTTATTTACAATAAAGCGTTCTAGCTGTTTATTTACAATAAAACGTTCTAGCTGTTTATTTACAATAAAACGTGCTAGATGTTTATTTACAACAAAAATGTGCTGGCTGTTTATTTACAACAAAACATGCTAGCTATTTATTTACAATAAAGCGTTCTAGCTGTTTATTTACAATAAAACGTTTTACCTGTTTATTTACAGTAAAACGATATAGCTGTTTATTTACAACAAAACGTTCTAGCTGTTTATTTACTATAAAACGTTCTAGTTGTTTATTTACAACAAAACGTTTTACCTGTTTATTTACAATGAAGAGTTCTAGCTGTTTATTTACAATAAAACGTTCTAGCTGTTTATTTACAATAAACCGTGCCAGCTGTTTATTTACAACAAAATGTTCTAGCTGTTTATTTACAATAAAGCATTCTAGGTGTTTATTTACAATAAAACGTGCTAGCTGTTTATTTAAAACAAAACGTTCTAGATATTTATTTACAATAAAGCGTTCTAGCTGTTTATTTACAATAAAACGTTTTAGCTGTTTATTTACAATAAAATGTTTTAGCTGTTTATTTACAACAAAACGTTCTAGCTATTTTTTTTACAATAAAGTGTTCTAGCTCTTTACTTACTATAAAACGTTCTAGTTGTTTATTTACAATAAAACGTTCTATCTGTTTATTTACAATAAAGCGTTCTAGCTGTTTATTTACAATAAAACGTTCTAGTTGTTTATTTACAATAAACTGTACTAGCTGTTTATTTACACCAAAACGTTCTATCTGTTTATTTACAATAAAGCGTTCTAGCTGTTTATTTACAATAAAACGTTCTAGTTGTTTATTTACAATAAACTGTACTAGCTGTTTATTTACAATAAAGCGTTCTAGCTGTTTATTTACAATAAAACGTTTTAGCTGCTTATTTACAATAAAGCATTCTAGCTGTTTATTTACAATAAAACGTTCTAACTGTTTATTTACGATAAAACGTTCTAGCTGTTTATTTACAATAAAACATGTTAGGTGTTTGTTTACAATAAAGCGTTCTAGCTTTTTATTTACAATAAAACGTTCAAGCTTTTTATTTCCAATAAAACGTTTTAGCTGTTTAGTGACAATAAAACATTCTAGCAGTTCATTTCCAATGAAACGTTCTAGTTGTTTATTTACAATAAAACGTGTCATAAACTACAAAGCATAAATCTATCCAGATCTGAGAACAAACGTTAGGAGAAGGGGGGTTATTCGAAAATTTGGATGACAGACAAACTGATAACTTCAGAGACAAAATGACACCAGGTTTACAAAGGCCACAGCCCTTCGACAGAAAATCCAAACATAAGGATTAGTTCTGAGTGGAAGTAAGTCAGAGTCTATGATATATAAGGACGCCATGACTATTCAGCATCTTTCTGAGTGGAATAATAAGAAAGGTTAGCAAGAGGACACTGGACATACAGAAGGAGATATGTTTTGGGGTAAGAAAATTAACTGTGGCTGGATTGTGGAATGGTTGTGGTTTGAAGACCTTACTCAACTGAAGCTGGTGAAATTTTAAGAAAGAGAACATTTCAAAATAAATGTGGGCAAGAGTAGGAGGGTGAATGGATACCATGGATTGGGTATTGCAAAGATATAAATATGGATAGGGGAATAATATAAGCAGAAATTAAATATAAAAATCAGGGAGAAGATGAGGATCCTTGAGGGAAGAAAGGTAGCAGGATGTGTACAAAAGACTGGTAAGAGAATAGATGGTGTTGTATGAAGGGAAATTATTATTATTTTTATTATTATTATTATTATTACTAGCTAAGCTACAACCCAATTTGGAAAAGCAGGATGCTATGAGCCCAAGGGCTCCAAGAGTGAAAATAGCCCAGTGAGGAAAGGATATAAGGAAACAGAATAGTGTGCCTGAGTGTACCCTCAGACAAAAGAACTAACCCTATGACAGTGGAAGACCATGATACAGAGGCTATGACACTACTCAAGACTAGACAACAATGGTTTGGTTTAGGAGTGACCTTCTCCTAGAAGAGCTACTTACCATAGCTAAAGAGCATTTTCTACCCTTACCAAGGGGAAAGTAGCTAGTAGCCACTGAACAATTAGAGTGCAGTAGTTAACCCTTGAGTGAATAAAAGATTTTTTTCGGTTATCTCAGCGTTGCCAGGTGTATGAGGAAAGAGGATAATGCGTAAAGAATATGAGCCATAACCAGAGAGGGCCCAATAACTCTAGCGGTAGTATCTCAAAGGGTGACTGATGCCTTGGCCAACCTACTACCTATGGTTGAGATAAAATCCTTTTAGTGCTCATGTTGCTACTTTGAAAAAACGTTATTCTGTTACTGGCATGTTATGCGAACGTTGATGCCCCATGTTGTACTTCAAGACTTGATAAATCAATTGCAATTATTACTGAGGAAAGTGACATGTTTAAATCAGAAGACTCAAATTTTCAACACATGTTATATTCAATATTTCAGAGCCAAATCTACAACATTCGAATGTTAAAATTTTATCAATCCTTTGTGAGAGAGAGAGAGAGAGAGAGAGAGAGAGAGAGAGAGAGAGAGAGAGAGAGAGTACACTGGAAGCTAACAACCAACATTTGTAAAGCGTTGGAGAATTGAGCACCTCCAAGGTTATGGAAGTCCATTTCATACCAGATGGGAGGCACGTTGAAAAAGCCTCTTTGTTAGAACAATAAGCCTAGCTTTCTGGACAACAGAAACAATCGCGCTTCTTTATTTGTTAATTTTTCTAGTTCCCCTTTATTTGTTCACTTTTCTTCTACCCATTTATTTGTTCACTTTTCATCTTCCCATTTATTTGTTAATTTTTCTTCTTCATATTCATTTCCTCATTTTTCTTCTTCCCATTTATTAGTTCAATTTTCATCTTCCCATTTATTTGTTCATTTTTCCTCTTCCCATTTATTAGTTCACTTTTCATCTTCAAATTTATTTTTTAATTTTTCTTCTTCACATATGTTTGTTAATTTTTCTGCTTCCCGTTTATTTGTTTACTTTTCATATTCTCCTATATTTGCAGTAAATAAAAATCTTGAAGTATGTAGAACTATGTGAAATTAATCTTTTAGATCTAAGCTATCAATCACATGTAGGCACAATCATTGAATATAAATATGAATACATGCTTCGTTGCTGCTTATTGGCATATATATATATATATATATATATATATATATATATATATATATATATATATATATATATATATGCATTGGTAAGTATGTAATTACTGTATATGTTTACGGAGATACGGTTATATTTGTATAAATGTGTATAAGCATGTTAATCATGTCTAAACAAATGTATATGGGGGTTATGTGCATTTATGTATATGTATTTGCATTCTTGTGGATATATGCATATATGCATTCATGTGAGTGTGTGTGTATGTGTATGTATATATG
>NC_090732.1:5375802-5383302 GCF_036898095.1 Palaemon carinicauda
AAAGTAAGAGAAATAGAAAATTGAGAGGATCTTATGTATATAATTCATACCAAAATTGATACTATAATATACTAATCGTAAAACAATGGACAATGAAAATTAAGAATATTAAGTTATAGGATAAAAATACACGAAACAGAGAGAGAGAGAGAGAGAGAGAGAGAGAGAGAGAGAGAGATGTTCTATCATTCACAGTTGATTAAGAGCTTTTGAGAGCTTTTCCACTTAACCAGGATATTGTAAAAGAGATCTTTTAGTAGACCAACTGGAAAAGAGAGAGAGAGAGAGAGAGAGAGAGAGAGAGAGAGAGAGAGAGAGAGAGAGAGAGAGAGAGAGAGAGAGAATTTTCTAATGTTCACAATTGATTTAAAGTTTTATGAGCTTTTCCACTTTACAATAATATTGTAAAAGATTTTTTGTCTGACAAACTGCAAAATGAACGCTCCGAATCTAGAGAGCTAAACAGATGTTCACGAAAATTGCAATTAGCCCACAAGTTGAAACAATGAATAAGAAACGAAACTCATCTATTACCCTTTCCCCAACTCCTAAAAGTTAAAAAATACAAACCATACCTTTAAAATTGTAAAAAAGCAAAACATGAAAGAATAGTAAAAGAAAAGATTTCATTGTATCTCTTCAAACTAAAAGTCTATTCAAGTCTCAGCTGACTACGCGCTTGTAATCAACCAGTAAAATCTATTGAATAACATCCAAAATAACACAATGAAAAATTCAGACAGCCCCATTACTGTAACACCATCTTAATGTTCGACCTATTTTCCTATTAGAGTAATGGGCGATATCTCAAAAATAACGACGTGCAAGTCTACCAAAACTGCATCATTAATGGCTAAAGATTTATCATGGCCTTCGGTAAGTGAATAAAACGTTTAAATGAAATTATAACGTTGACTTCAAAAGTTCAAACTTGCAGCAAATGCTTTAATGTTGAACAGGTGACATAAGTCGTTTTTTAGTTAACATATGAAATATCTGTTTTAATGTAGTTAATGTTTTTAAAATATTTCATTTTAATTTTTCATTACTTATTGTTTAGTTAACTCCTTGTTTCCATTCCTCATTGGGCTATTTTTCCCTGTTGGAGCCCTTGGGCATATAGCATCCAGCTTTACTGACTAGGGTTGTAGCTTAACTGGAAATAAAAATAATAATAATAAGGGTTCTAGCTTTGCTAGTAGTAGTAGTAGTAGTAGTAGTAGTAGTAGTAGTAGTAGTAGTAATAATAATAATAATAATAATAATAATAATAATAATAAATAGAAAGGCTACAAACAGGTGCAAGTGGAAGGACAGGTCTAAAGCCTTTAGCTACAGTGGAGTAGGAACGGCTGATGATGATGATGATGATGATGAAATTAAGAGACTACATTTGATACATAAAGTATAAAAACTATAACGGAAATTACAAATGAGCTACAATGAAACGAATCTCCTTCCTAATTATTGAAATACTAATTTGTCATGGACCATAAAGCTAAATATAGTGATAATTATTTTTCTTTAATACTACATTATTCAATCCTTCAAAAGACCAATTAGTGAGCAATTTCTTTTTCAAAAGGATCAGGAAATTTCAAAGGTTAAAAGTTGTGCAATTTCCGACGTCATGATTTAAAATCCCCCGATTGGTAAAAATAAGTTATGAAATATAAAATATGTGTGTGTATGTGTATATATATATATATATATATATATATATATATATATATATATATATATATATATATATATATATATATATATATATATATATGCAGAAGAACCACAGGGAAAATGAAAATACGAAATATATGATTAAGTCCTGACTAGTTTCGTGATACTTCTTCAGAGGACCGATTTATTGAGAGAGGTTTCTTTACATTTTATAGGGAAAGTAAACGTACGAACATACATATAGAGAATTCGAGAACAATGACACTCCCTTACCAGCTACCTGGGCTGAGGTCAGGTGTTTACTGAGCGGAGATCCAACCTCATTAGACACCTTCCAAAAAGGGTCATTTCTGGTGACAGGTAAATTCTTGTTTTTTGACTTTCAGTACAGCTTACTTATATGAAAGTAAAAAAACAAGAATTTACCCGTCACCAGAAAAGACCCTTTTTGGCAGGTGTCTAATGAGGTTGGATCTCCGCCCAGTAAACACCTGACCTCAGCCCAGGTAGCTGGTAAGGGAGTGTCATTGTTCTCTATGCCTCTATATGTATGTTCGTACATTTACTTTCCCTATAAAATGTAAAGAAACCTCTCTCAATAAATCAGTCCTCTGAAGAAGTATCACGAAACTAGTCAGGACTTAATCGTATATTTCGTATTTTCATTTTCCCTGTGGTTCTTCTGCATATATATATATATATATATATATATATATATATATATATATATATATATATATATATATATATATATATATATATACATTTATACATATTCACCAGGATTAAATGTTCAAAATCGGAGACATGAGTATGAAAGTAGATACCAGTATCTACAGTTTTATTAATAGCGCATATCAATCTTGCAAAACACTGAATATTCTAATTAACGAATTGCTAAACGTTCTCTTCTGTCCCCTTTATGTGCAGTATTTCCGCATCTCTTCTTGTTATTTTGAGAAAATATTTTTTATTTTCTTTTATCTTCTATTATGAAATATAAATTTACAATCTTACATTTATAACATAAAAATTTACTTACTGACAGCTTTTATAAGACCAACTATCTTAAAAGCCTTTCCTTTTAAATCTAATCTTCCGACAGGCACTGAACCGACCCTTCCATTTACGAGTCTCCGCAGTGAATAAGAATTACGACACCTCTTTGATCAGAGGCTTTGCATCCCAGTCTCTTGGATGAGACTCCTCAAAGACATGGAAATCAGGTCGCAGCTCCGCCATTCGACTTGTCAACATGACATATCCTGAGACACAAATTGACCAGATCAGCATCCTTGTCGACCTCTCTCTCTCCGTTGATTGATTTCCGGCGAATTCATTTAAGACAACCAAGAATGAAGTCATGAAAGCGGTCTGGCATGGCTGGAAACATGACAAGCACGTGTTCGATTACACGGCTTGAGAAGGGCGTTATCCAGGTTTTAACTATAATGATAGACTCCAACCAATCTATCTTTCCCATCCCCCTGGCTGAGCCAGGGGAAAGAACTGGTACCCCCGCCGTGTGATGTTGAAACTGAGGAATAATACTTAAGCCACAGTGGCCTATTAGTAATGTCCCTCTCGGGTGATCACCAGACTGGGGTTCGAGGACAGCTCAAACTCGTTAGTTCCTTTAGCGTCTGCAACCTCACCATCCTTGTGAGCTAGGATGGTGAAGCTTATAGGTCTATCTGCTTAGAGGGGGCCTGGCCGCTGATTATGGGTAAATATGGTTAGTCTCTAGGGCACTGTCCTGCTAGCTAGGGCTATGTCCTGTCCCTTGCCTCTGCCATTCATAAGTGGCTTTTAAACCTGACAATACCCTTCGAATTATACGAAAATGGGCAAACCTCAGACATGACTAAGGACTTGTAGAGGACTTTGATCTGCAGCGGAAAAGAAACGGTTCTATTCGTTTTATATATATATATATATATATATATATATATATATATATATATAGAGAGAGAGAGAGAGAGAGAGAGAGAGAGAGAGAGAGAGAGAGAGACACACACACACACATATCATATAAATTTTGTATGGACTGCTCTGCTGAAAAGTGCAAACACAAGGCTGATATAACAACCAACAAAACAACCATAATCATCATCATTGTTATTATCATTATTATTATTATTATAATTATTATTATCATTATTATAATCATAACCATAATCATCATTATCATTATCATCATCATTATTATTATTATTACTATTATTATCATCATTATTATTATTTGCTAAGCTACTATCCTAGTTGGAAAAGCAGGATGGTATAAGCCTAAGAGCTCAAACAGGGAAAATCGCTCTGCAAAGAAAATAAAGAAATAAATAAAGAGCAGAAACCTGTACACTTTTTTAGCCCTCTTAAGCTGACTGTCAATCAACAAGATATTCTTTGCAGACATCTCTGCCAATGAGATCTTGTAACAACACAAGCGCAAGACTGTATCAATCCAGCAACAACGACCCAAGATATAGTTTGCTATCTGTTCTCCGATTTTAAAGGTAAAGGTGACTGGTTTAAGTTCCAGTTCCATCAGGATAGATACTCACCAGAACGTCAGCCGGGCAAGCCCAACCCCACCTTTGTGGTGCCCAACCACAGTAGTGGCCTACCCAGTTAATAGGTTAAATGCAAGCTTCTGGACTGGGATCGATCTGTTGTCATGCGAACGCTAGGCGAACACGTTACCACTGTACTAGCCAGAAGGCAGAAAATATGTATCATCATGACCGGTTTATCTCCTTTACCATTATTATTATTATTATTATTATTATTATTATTATTATTATTATTATAAGCTAAGCTACAACCCTAGTTGGAAAAGCAGGATGCTATGCGCCCAAGGGTTCTAACATGGTAAATTTAACATTATTATTATTATTTTTATTATTATTATTATTATTATCACTACAAGCTAAGCTACAACCCTAGTTGGAAAAGCAGGATGTTATAAGCCCAAAGGCTCTAACGTGGAAAATAGCCCAGAAAGGCAAGGAAACAAAGAAATAAATGAACTACAAGACAAGTAATGAACAACGAAAATAAAATATTTCAATAACAGTAACAACATTAAATTAGATCTTTACGAAAGCCACGATGCTTGCATTTACTTGATATTGAAAATGCGTTTAATTTACGTTAATATAGCATTTCGATACTCTGTAATTACAATTTTTATCAATTGATCCTAATATCTAATTTCCATAATTTAACCAGTTTATCGGTATTTTATCATCAGCTTTATTTTGTTTGTCTAGTTGTATATGAAATGGGATTAAAGAATTATCTAAATTGACAATTACAATCAAGTAGCCTTTTTGATTTCTTAAGAATATTTAACCATACTGGAAAAAATAATGATTAAAATACAGCTTTAAATTTCCTGTCAAATAAAAGTCAAAATAATTTGAATAGAGTTTTTCATCCTGAAAGAGCCATTATGCCTATAAACAAATCTCATATTAAAGAAAAATTTGAGTCTGATGTTTTTAATTCTATTTTTGAGTAAGAAATTTTAATATAGCATTTCAACCACAGAAGGAATAAATCATAACGTTTAATTACAGCAATAAAAAGGGTCCCTTTTTCGACATTAATTCATAAATCAGGTTCGTAACGGAAAATTATACGCCACAAAAGGTATTATTATATTTATTATCATTATAATAATTACAATAATTATTATTATAAAAATCATCATGATCATGATCATCATCATCGTTATTATTATTATTATTATTATTATTATTATTATTATTATTATTATTATTATTACTATTATTATTATTATTATTATTACTATAATCATAACCATAACCACAACCATAATCATCATTATCATTATCATCTTCATTATCATTATTATTATTTTTATTATCAATATTTGCTAAGATACTATCCTAGTTGGAAAAGCAGGATGCTATAAGCCCAAGGGTTCCAACAGGGAAAAATCGCTCTGCGAATGAAATAAATAAACTATATGAGAATTAATAAACCATTAAAATAAAATATTTTAAGAAAAGTAACATCAAAACATATATTTCATATATAAAGTATAAAAAAACTTATGCCAGCATGTTCAACATAAAAACATTTGCTGCAAGTTTGAACTTATGAAGTTCTACCGATTTAACTAACCGATTAAGAAGGTCATCCAACAACTTGGTCACAGCTGGATTACTTGTAATGTATTTTGCTACAATTTAATTACCATGAAATGATCGAATCCTGTTCAGAGGTGGGTTCGAGTAATTGTCTATTTTGACAGTTTCTGGTATCAAGTTAATCCGAGTAATTGTGTCGATGGAGAGAGTGAAGGGTTGTTAAAATATAAATATAAAAGGGAAGAACCCGAGGGAATGAAAACCGAAATAATTACAGAATTATCATAAGGTTTAATTATCATTAATTATGGGGTTGTGGTGACCGATGTGGTAACCTCCCTGACAGGCGAACGCCAGACTGGGGTTAAGAGTCCTGCTCACTAGTTAGTTCCTTTGGTCGTTTTAACCTCACCATGCTTGTGAGTTAAGGATAGGGGGTTTGGGGGAGCCTATATATCTATCTGCTGAGTCATCGGCAGCCATTGCCTAGCCCTCCTTAGTCCCAGCTTGGATGGAGAGAGGGATTGTGGGCTGATCATATTTATATATAGTCAGTCTGTAGGGCATTGTCTGCCATTCATGAGCGGCCTTTAAACCTTTAAACGCTCGACTCACGTTCAGAGTAGGGTTAGAGTAATGGTCTATTATAACTTTTTAATATTTAGTTATTCCCAAGGAAAACTGGGTAAAATATAACTTCTTCGACAGATAAATTGAAGTTACAACCATTGGATTTTTTCCATTTAACTATAATTACCTACAAGTATTAAGGTGGATAAATCTTGATGATATTTTTCTTTAAGTAAGAAGCAATAAACTTTCAAGTCCCTCCTCCCGACCAATGAATGAATAAACAAACACTAATTGTTAATTCCAAATAAAGTCACCAGGGCACTAGAAAAACATATTCCTTATGCTATACAATTTAAGAATGCAGTATCTAAAACTGATAAATCTCTTGTAAAGAAAAGTATTAAGATATATGAATTACTAATCTAAAAAGAGAGGATAACGTTAAACCCCTAAAACAGATAATTCCCGTGCAATGAAAATGAATAAAAATCAAAATTACTAACCTAAAAAGACAAAGTCCCCTTTAAAATATAGTGAACAAAAAGACAATTTTACAGCTAAGTTGCTTAATACATTTATCTAGAAACTAACTATTAATAGGTGTGGAGCCTCAGTTCAAAGTTATAAAATTCCATAAGAAAAAAAAAAAAAAAAAAAAAAAAAAAGGATTATCAAGGATGGAAAAAGAGAGAAAAATTCTTTTTTTTTTTCTTAATACAATGGACAGTGATTGAGTACCGGGATCTCTCTCAAATTGCCATTCCATTCATCTTTAAGGTAACAATAGAACCCTTTCTTATTTATGAAAGACATTAAATAGAACACCAGAAACCTTTAAATTTAAAGATAAACATAAAGAAATTCAAATATACAACGCAATCTATATTCGCCAATTTCTATAACAAGAAGATAGAATATATTAGGGTTATTATTATTACTATTATCACTTGCTAAGCTACAACCCTAGTTTGAAAAGCAATATGCTATAAGCCCAGGGGCTCCAACAGGGAAAATAGCCCAGTGAGGATAGGAAACAAGATAAAATAAAATTTTTAAGAAGAGTAACATTAAAATAAATATCTCCTATATAAACTATAAAAATGTGAACAAAACAAGAGGAAGAGAAACAAGACAG
>NC_090732.1:5388302-5395802 GCF_036898095.1 Palaemon carinicauda
GCAAGTGGGAACTCATAGCTATAGTAAAAGATTTTTACGAAGTATTCGTGCACCAAATAAGCTTATCTTACAAGAAATGAGGAGAGTAGATGATATGTACTATATTTAGTAACGCCTAGAAGCTAAGTGATTTACGTGATATATATATATATATATATATATATATATATATATATATATATATATATATATATATATATATATATATATATTCTCTCAGGTTGTTTGGATAAGAGATATTATTGTGTATAGAACTGAAGGCTTGAAATTTGTATACGAAATAAATATGTTACACAGAATTTAAAATAAAAAAGGAATAAAAAAGTGAATTTAAATAAAATATAAAACTGTAAATTTTTGGAAAAATGAAGGATATAAGCTGCAAAGTGAGTGAGGCAATTGAATCGCTGCAAAATATTGATATCATTGAGCGAGTTCACCAGAACGGAAATCAAAACGTAATGATTAATATGTTACACAGTAATGTTGCCTTTTTATTATCGGGGAAATAGAAAAAAAGAGTTGGCCAAGGCTATTACTAAATCAGTTTATAAATATTTTCTTCTAATGTGTACATGTTTTCTGGGTACAATCATTTTTACCTCCGCCAACGAACTAGGAATGAGGTTATGTTTTTGCCCCTGTTAGTGTGTGTGTTTGTTTGTGAACAGCTTCGTGGCCACAATTTTAATCGTAAAGTAATGCAACTTGCAGGGATTAACTGTTATGTAAAAAGCTGGAAAATAATGAAATTTGGAAGGTCAAGGGCAAAGGTCAAGGTCACGGTCAAGCAAAATCTCCAATTCACGTAATCTCCCATAAGTTTGCACATGTTGTCTCAGAGACTTCAAACTTGGTTTGTATTTGAGTGTATGAAAATCCACGCCAATTAATACATGTTAAGGTCAAAGGTCAAGGTCGAGCAAAAGGTCGATAAATAAGCTGCCGAAGCGGATGTTTGTGCTCTACTGAGTGACCTTCAAGTTTTGTCATCTATAAACATTGACATATTTATTAGGTGATTTTTTTCCCCCTTTTTTTTGGAAAATAGAAAATATACCAAGAAGTCTAGAACATACGATGTACGTTGTCTTAATAATTTTCGTGTTTGAAATACGAGACAGGAGGCCAGAAAATACTTTGCAAACGGAAATGGAATGAATAAATCATTGATAATTACCTGTTATCAATACATCAATGGTCATTGATGTCGATTGAAGTATCATTAGTAAAGAATTAGTAACAGATAAAAAATATAAAAAATTTTGTTAACGGAAAAGGTCTTAACTATAAGCAATAAGGCACCGCGGGAATTCCGATGACCCAATCTTTGTACATTTAAAGGAGTCTATACGAAATTGGACTGATAGATTGGAACAGGAATCAGGAATTCAAAAGCTCACTCTTCTATCTTCCTGGGTTTGTCTCTTGGTCTTTTTTGCAACAGGATTATTTGCCAGAAAATGTGTCGGATATTTTGAAAAATTGATTATATTTTTAATAAATGAAATTCCTACTTCGTTATTATAATAATAATAATAATAATAATAATAATAATAATAATAATAATAATAATAATAATAATAATAATAATAATAATAATAATAATAATAATAATAATAATAATGATGATGATGATGATGATGATAATAATAATAATAATAATATTAATAATAATAATAATATTATTATTATTATAAAGAAGTGTTACTATGACATCTTTATCCAATATGATTTTTTACAGGAATAAATAATAATAATAATAATAATAATAATAATAATAATAATAATAATAATAATAATAATGATAATATTAACAATAATAATAATATTATAAAGAAGTGGTATTATGACATAATAATAATAATAATAATAATAATAATAATAATAATAATAATAATAATAATAATAATATAAAGAAGTGCTATTATGACATCTTTATCCAATATGATATTTTACAGGAACGACATATCTAATTTAACGTTGTTACTGCTCTTAAAATACTTTATAGTAATTATTCGTTACTTTTATATTTCCCTATTCCCTTTCCTCATGGGGCTATTTTTTCTTGATGGACTTACAGCATCATGCTTTTCAAACTAAGGTTGTAGCTTAGTAATAAACTACAACTTTAGTAAATATGATAATACAGTAATAATAACAGGAAAATCTTTATCGCCTAGAGAATAAAGTATACATCTAATACAATAAAAAATTCCGCATTAAATGCAATTTCAACATTAGTTAATCCTACCCTACTTTAAAAAGTGTTTCCACAAAAAAGTTCCATTTTAGATAAAGTTTATATAAAAGTGCAGATTAATGTCACAGTTAGCTTATAGTTGCATTTTAATTATTTAAATAGAAATAGTTAATTTGCTGATGCTGATACCTATTTTACATTCCCCCTAAAAATAGCAATACAAATGTTATTTCAATAGTATTACTGTTATTATTGAACATCGAAAATCCAATGTAATTTTAATAACTCTACTATTGAGAAATACAATCTGGTCACAACTGGAAGTAGAAAAGCGCTCTTGAGAGCAGACCTCCGCCACGGCAGCGTATTTCTCGAAACCAGTTTGCCTTTTCCAGAATCAATTTAGACCTTAGGCGTATTTGAAGTTGTGTGACAGCCATGCACGAACTTGTGGTCAAGGTTAAGGTTAATTTGGTCGACCTTTAGCTCAACCTTGACCTTGACCTTGGACCTAGGACTTTTAAAATCGATTCACTTATACGTCTCAACAGAGCAACTAAAGCCTGAATGTTTCAATACTCTATGAGTAAAATTGTGGCCAGGAAGTTGTTCACAAACAAACAAAAACACAAACTTTGGCGAAAATATAACCTCCTCCCAACTTCGTTGACGGGGGTAATAAAACTTCTTCAATACTGTGTAGTGTTGAGGGTTATGATGGAGAGGGCATGACTGTTATAATTTATCATTATCATCATCATCATCTCCTACGCCTATTGACGCAACGGCCTCGGTTAGATTTTGCCAGTCGTCTCTATCTTGAGCTTACAATCAATACTTTTCCATTCATCATCTCCCACTTCACGCTTTACAGCCCTCAGCCATGTAGGTCTGGGTCTTCCAACTGTTTTAGTGGCTTGTGGAGCCCAGATGAACGTTTGGTGAACTAATCTCTCTTAGGGAGTGCGAAGAGCATTCCCAACCCATCTCCATCTACCCCTCACCATGATCTCATTCACATATGGCACTCGCGTAATCTCTCTTATAGTTTCATTTCTAATCCTGTCCTGCCATTAGAGTTTATAAAAATATAAAAATGAAAGAAAATATTCAAATGAAACAAGGCGACAGAGGATAACCGAGGAAGTCATTATTTTATGCCACATTCCTTAACTGGAAGTTTCTTTCATAAGCTCTTAAAACTTTTGAGGTCTCTCTTCGCTCTAAGAAATGGAGTTTCAACAGACCTGCATAAAATGCACATCATATCAAAAGTTAAAAGTATTATTTTCTTGTTTATTATTATAATGGAGAAGACATGACTGTTAAAATTACATAGTATCAAGTACAGTAAGATACAGTCTTGGAATATCTGAACGCAAATGATGGTAAGAAATATGATTACAATCTAGTCGTTACTGACTGCCAACAAATACTGACCTGGAGTATAAATTGTTTCTATTGCCTATTGGTGGCTAAGTGTTTGTGAATCTCAAAAATATCTATAATGCCTTTTCACTTTCCTTCATTTACTAAGATATTCGAAAATTAATAGTTTTCAAGAATTCTTAAGGTAAACCTCAATAATAAGTAGAAATATTATATGAAAAATCCAATCTACATCGGTTAAACTATATCGATTGGTTAACTCCTATCATTGTGTAACTGTCCGGATATCTCCAGGCACTGACTTCATCCTTTCATTAGAAATAAACCCTATTTAGCCTAAAATATGCAGGTGGCAACCATATGATTTAAAATTCTATATACATGATAGCCGGATTAAACGCGGATGCAGCTGGATGAGAAAAAAAGGTCGATGAATGTTTCAGGGACAAGCAGGGTTGCCAGGTTGGCATTTTTTCAGGCCAAAAAACCTCAAATTTAGCCTTTTTGGAATTGGTTGGCATTTAGAAATATCATGGAAATAAGGCGGGCCTTGAATACTATATTTTTAGCCTTTTTCTACTAATGGGTTGGCCTTTTAAGGCTGCAATTGGTTAGAAGTAGGCCTTTTCTCATTTAGAAAACCTAGCAACCTTGGCAACAAGTCAAAAAGGAATGGCTCCCTCGACGTGATCTGTTTACATTGGATGACGTCAGTAAGGGGATGAAAGGCTGTCAAACAATATGCCTCTGATTGCTCTGGGGGCGCATAGCCCCAGGGGGGCCCACCCAACCCCTCCCTGGAAGTCGTGGTTACGTTAGGTTCTTTGGGAGGGGGATGATTTTTTTGTTTGGAATTACACCTAAAGGCATTCTTACCCATTGGTTTCCCCTTTGTAGACGATACACTAAATTTTCCCTTTTCTCTGAAATACAAAAAAGCCACAATGAAAAATAAAATCCCTTTTACTAAAACTTCTTAATAAAAACAAAAGGATACTTGAATAGGCACCCAGAGAGAGAGAGAGAGAGAGAGAGAGAGAGAGAGAGAGAGAGAGAGAGAGAGAGAGATTGTCATCATTTAAAATGCTATAATAGTAAAACTATTAGTACTTATCATTTAGTTCATATGCAACTAGAGGGGCACTCCATAGACCGCAGACCTCATCCACTGCACCTTACTTCTCGACCTTTTGCTTGACCTTGATCTTTGACCTCAACGTGTATTAACTGCCGTGGATTTCCATACCCTCAAAAATGAACCTAGATTAAAGTCTCTGTGACAACGATGTCCAAACTAATGGCTGATTACTTGAATTAGACATTTTGCTTGACCGTGACATGGACCTTTGACCTTGACCTTCCCAAAATTTAATCAATTTCAACTTTTTACATAACAGCTAATCCCTGCAAGTTTCATTACTCTACGATCAAAATTGTGGCCATGAAGCTGTTCACAAACAGAGAGAGAGAGAGAGAGAGAGAGAGAGAGAGAGAGAGAGAGAGAGAGAGATAATGCCAGAATTAATTCGGACCAACTCCTTTCTCTCAAATGATAAAAGGAAATTAATTTGCAGAATCCTGTCACCTTTATTGACAATTTCTCCTAATTACACATCAATGTAATTGACGTTAGTTCAATACACGCAATAATGGACCGAAGCAAGGATATGAAGAGACCAGGCATCCACCAACAATGAGAGAGAGAGAGAGAGAGAGAGAGAGAGAGAGAGAGAGAGAGAGAGCTATTCAATCATCAGTTAAGGAAACGGTTGTAATGCCAAAACTCCAAGTGCCAATCATAAGGAAATATATAACAGACTGTAAAACATACCGTGTAAAACATACCGTCCAAAAGAATCAAGTAAGTAAAATAAACATTTGAATAGCTTGGCAATTAGAATACAAACTTTTTAATTCCCCAATGCACTAAATAACACATATTCTAAAGGACAGTCTCCATTTCTTCAGGTTTAAAAAACACTAAGCATACTGTGAAAGATTAATACTACTACTAGTAACACATTTCGCTTCCTGTAAAGGCACCTAAAGGTATAAAGGCTGTTCATGAATGGCAGAGACAAGGGACAGTGGCATTACCCTAGCAAGCAGGACAATGCCCTTGAGACTGACCATATATGATCAGCGCCCAAACCCCATCTCCACCTAAGCTAAGACCAAGGAGGGCCAGGCCATGGCTGCAGATGATTCAGCAGAGAAATATATAGGCTCCTCCAAACTCCCCAATCCTTAGGTCACAAATATGGTGGGGTTGTAGTGACCAAAGAAACTAACGAGTTTGAGAGGGACTCGAACCCCAGTCTGGCGTTCACGAGTCAGGGACGTTACCACATCGGCCACCACAACCCTAGAATCTCACCAAGTCATATTATCATAGGGCCTATAGAGTAAAATAATCTATTTATGTGTCCTTGTGCCTAGTGCACCCCAATTTGTTCTCTTCGACTCTTTGTAAGATTGATCTAAAGATGTGACATCGGAATTTCTTTCTTCATATTATGTTCAAGTATATATGGAGAGGGGTAGATGGATATGATTTTGGGCATGCTCTTCACACCCCAAAAGAGATTAGTTCACCAAACGTTTAACTGGGCTTCACAAGGCACTAGAAGAGTTGGAAGACTCAGGCCTACATGGCTGAGGACTATTGAGTGTGAAGGAGATGATGATGAGTGGAGAAGTATTGAATTAAAGGCTCAAGATAGAGACAACTGGCAAAATCTAACTGAGGCCCTTTGCATCAATGATGATGATGATATATTCATTATTTTTGTTACTCGTAAGTTCAAATACTTATTGACTCCAGTAAAATTATGACTGCTTTCTATCATATACTATTTCTAATACTGAAATTTTTTTTCATGTATTAAAAAAAAAATTATACATCTAACGAATTCACTTACTTTTAAAGGTTGAATCATTATGTAATATAATACTATTATTCTGAAAGGAGCTTTCCTATCATGAAATAATCTCCCGTTATTCTAATTACTCACTGATAAGTGTGAACACATCATAGTCTATGAACTTTCCCTCGTTACTTGTAGAAATATGTAGCAATTAATACCAACTTGACATGGAGACAAGGACTATACTGTCTGTCTATATAGATTAATTGTCTTATTCGTCAACCTTCCAGCATAATCAGTATCATTAAAACAGCCTTAACGACGGTGTCATGGCGTCTATGAACGTCACATCGTTGTTTACTAACATATCTGTTGATGATATTAATAAATAAATAAAATATAGTTGAGGAGACATTTTTATTAAGAAAAAGAGCGTGTATAGGTAAGATGTATGCGTATGTAGTTTATTTTAATTAAAAAATGAGGGCATTTTTATGCAGTTAACTTTAATAAAAAAAAAAAAAAGAGCCATTTTCATGCTGTTCATTTTAATTTAAAAAGGAGGGCATTTTATGCACTTAATTTCAATTTAAAAAAAAGAGAGGGTATTTTTATGCAGTTAACTTTAATAAAAAAAAAGGACATTTTTATGCAGTTAATTGTGATTTAAAAAGGAGGGCATTTTATGCACGTAATTTTAATGATAATAATAAAAAAAGGGTATTTTTATGCAGTTAATTTTGATAAAAAAAGAGGCCATTTCTATGCAGTTAATTTTGATAAAAAAAAGAGTGGATTTTTATGCAGTTAATTTTGATATATTTTTTTTTTTCTACCCCGTTTCCGATGGCGGTATTTCCTTTCTATCCATTTCTTTCTGTGTAAGTTACATTTCCTGTCCCTTTATTTTTGCAAGTTCAGCATTAAAATTATACCTTCTTAAGATCCTCCTTTTACTCTGACCAAAATCTCCATTATCAAGCACTCAACACGATTAACTAAAAGGGAATCTTTATAGTTAAGAAAATACTTTTCATTATC
>NC_090732.1:5398302-5403302 GCF_036898095.1 Palaemon carinicauda
ACTCATTAAAACTGAGAAATAATTTATTAGTAAATATTCAAACAAAAGGAAGGGGGAAATCACAAAAGCCTAAAATCAAAGATAAAATTTTGTATGCATAAACAAAGGCAGTCTTTTGTGCATTCGTATTTGTATAAAGGTATATCTACTGAATATCATACTGTCATATGTAGCATATAGTGCATTATATATATATATATATATATATATATATATATAATCATCATTATCACCTCCTGCGCCTATTGACGCAGAGGGCCTCAGTTAGATTTTGCCAGTCGTCTCTATCTTGAGCTTTTGAATCAATACTTCTTCATTCATTACCTCCTACTTCACGCTTCACACACACACACACACACATATATATATATATACATATATATATACATATATATATACATATATATAATATATATATATTATATATTATATATATATATATATATATATAGCCCATATATATATAATAAAAAGGAATTGCCTTTAAGGCAACTTATGCTTTCTACCAAAATCTCTTACACCAGTTTTTGATGAAAATTACCTATATTAATTTTTTTTCATATACTTGGTCTCGCCATTCAATGGCTTTATCAACTTATTGCTGACTTACACTATCGAATTTACAATCTTTATAAGTCTACTTGCGAACGGACACGTGTTCTGAATTTATATAACAAGATGTTATATGATGATGATTATTATTATTATTATTATTATTATTATTATTATTATTATTATTATTATTATTTATTATTATTATTATTATTATTACTTGCTAGGCGACAACCCTACTTGGAAAACCAGAATGCTATAAGCCCAGGGGCTCCAACAGGGAAACTAGCCCAATGAGGAAAGGAAAAAAGGAAAAATTAAATATTTCAAGAACAGTAATGATTCTTCTACGAGTTGCTGATACAGCAAGAGTCCGTGTCTTGAGATGAATAAGGCTAATTTCAAATGACAAATAGTGATGCTGTTGAGTTCGGTTAGTAGAATAAAAAAAAAAAAAAAATTATACACACGAATGGCAACGGTTACTATATGCGATGATTTTCAATTTGCAGACATAAGATAATAAGAGTAAGACGGCAAAGATAGGATCATTATTATTATTATTATTATTATTATTATTATTATTATTATTATTATTGTTATTGCTGTTGCTATTATCATTGTTATTATTACTATTGTTGTTGTTGTTATTATTATTATTGTTATTGTTGTTGTTATTACTATTTTCATTATTATTATTATTATTATTATTATTATTATTATTATCATCATCATTGTTGTTGTTGTTGCTGTTGTTACTTGCTAAGCTACAACACTAGTTGGAAAAGCAGGATGCTTTAAACCCGATGACTCCAACGGAAAATATTCCAGCTAAGAAAGGAAAGAAGGAAAAATAGAAAATTTTGAGAACAGTAACAACTTTAAAATAAATATATCCTATAAAAACTTCAACCAAACAAGCGGAAGAGAAATAAGAAAGAATAGTGTGCCCGAGTGTACCCTCAAGCAAGAGAACTCTAATCCTACACGGTGGAAGACCATGGTACAGAGGCTATGGCCATACCCAAGACTGGAGAACAGTGGTTTGATTTTAGAGTGTCCTTTTCCTAGTAGAGCTGAGATGAATGAAAGTTAAAGATGGATTTATAAAGGGCAGAGTTAAGAAAAGTACACATCACAAATTAAAGTAAGGATCAAATGCACTAATAATATCTATTGGAAAATTGATATTTTTGAGTTTGCAGTATTTCCTTCCCTATACATTTATGACCAGGAATCTCATCCCTCCTCCCCTTTTTTAAACGATTGTTAAATTTCTTTATCTTAAAAAATACCCTATTTTAAGCCATATTTTAATAAAATACAGGCGAATGTAATTCTACCCTACTTTGTTATTATCTTTTACGGGTTGGTGACTGTAATATCACTCCTTAACGTTAATATATCCGTAAATGCCTGGTAACATTTATTATAGTATTTTTACCGTTTTTTTATTAATGTAAATTTTTACCAGTACGGTTTAGTTCTGTGGAAACTGAGCATCTGGGATCAGTGGTCGAGGAAGAAAAACGACGAGACTAAGAAAAACAAAGATAGAGGAAACTCCCAAACGGAGGACAAATGACAGATGAACGTTTCTCAGGCTGGCTATTGGACAAGAGAGAGAGAGAGAGAGAGAGAGAGAGAGAGAGAGAGAGAGAAAAGGTAGAGGAGGAGGAGGAGAAGAAAAAAAAGAATAAGAAAAGAACAAGAAGAAAAAAAAAGAACAACAACAACAACAGCAACAACATTTATAAAAATAGCAAGAAAAGAACAAGAACAAGAAAATAAATAGAACAACAACGACGACAACAACAACAACTAGAAAAGAAGAAGAACATGAACAAGAAAAGAAGAAGACGACGACGACGATGAAGAAGAAGAACAACAACAAAATCAACAACAACAACTACAAGAAATGAAGAACAAGAAAAGTAGAAGAAGAAGGAGAAGAAGAAGGAGAAGAAGAAGAAGGAGAAGAAGACAGGCAGGACGCCATCTGGAATCAGAGTTTCGGGGATGATTTATATGGAACTGAAAGGATCAGATTATTCATGAGAGAGAGAGAGGGAGAGGAGGAGGGGAAAGATGATGGCATGGTTCGATAAGTTAAAGGAATATGTATTGCCATGTATTAGGGGGATGGAAGGTGGAATTCATACATAAAAAAAAAATGGGGAAAAAAAACTTTTAAGCTCTCAACGTTAGCTGAAAATCCTCAAGATAGTCTACGGAAAAATGTACAATTTTTTGTTTAAAAATAGAGAGAGAGAGAGAGAGAGAGAGAGGAGAGAGAGAGAGAGAACTCTTAAGCTCTCAAAGCTAGCTGGAAATCCTCATGGTAGTCTACAGAAAAATGTACAATTTTTTGTTTAAAAAAATAGAGAGAGAGAGAGAGAGAGAGAGAGAGAGAGAGAGAACTCTTAAGCTCTCAAAGCTAGCTGGAAATCCTCTAGATGGTCTACGGAAAATTTTACAATTTTTTGTTTAAAGAGAGAGAGAGAGAGAGAGAGAGGAGAGAGAGAGAGAGAAAAGAGAACTCTTAAGCTCTCAAAGCTAGCTGGAAATCCTCTAGACAGTCTACGAAAAAATGTAAAATTTTTTGTTTAAAAAAAGGGAGAGAAGAGAGAGAGAGAGAGAGAGAGAGAGAGAGAGAGAGACCTTAACCTCTCAAAGCTAGCTGAAAATCCTCAAGATGGTTTACGGAAAAATCAAATTCTTTTATTGAAAAAAAAAAGAGAACTCTTAAGCTCTCAAAGCCAGCTGAAAATCTTCAAGATAGCCTCCAGCAAGATTTACCATATTCAGGAGTATCCTTTGATTTAAAGAAAAAACTTGTTAACTTGATTCTCTGATGCTAATAATTTTAATACTAATGTATCACTAAAATGGCGAAATATACATACAAAAATGTACAAGTCATACTTCACTTACAAAGCACAGTATAAATCGAAACCATTTGAGAACCTGCACAGTTTCCCTTATCAACCTAATAAAACATATAGAAACGATTAATAACAACTATCGGCAAGAATTACTCTGGGGCAAACAGAATTGTTAACAAAAGATAAACGGTCGCTAAGTAAACTAGATAGCCATAAGGTATTACTTGCTAAGATACAACCCTAGATGGAAAAGCATGATGCTATAAGCCAAGAGGCCCCAATAGGGAAACTAATTCAGTGAGGAAAAGAAATATGGTAATGGATAAACTACAAGAGAAATAATGATCAATATAAAATATTTCAAGAACAGTCACAACATTAAAATAGATTTCTCATATATATACCATAAAAACTTCAATATAACCAAGAGGAAGAGATATAAGATAGAATAGTGTGCCCGAGTATACCCTCAGGCAAGAGAAAGTGGAAGACCATGGTACAGGTACCTTACTACGGGAGACAGCTGCCGTATCGGGGGTAGAAATATATATATATATATATAGTATATATATATTTTTATATATATATATATATATATATATATATACACAGTCACGCTCAGGGGGGAGGACGAATTAGTCATACCCTGATGTTGGGGGGGGGGGGGGTACCAAGCTAGGTACACTCGGAAACCGCACTCTCCAAAACAAATTGCCGAACCAACGGGTTGTAGTTAGGAAAGGGGAAGGGGGAGGGGGTGGGAAGTGTTGATCCTGTGTGTGTTCATATCTATTCTAAATATTTAGTCATTTTTGTCTATTCGTTTACACTAATTACATAATAATAAACAAAAGTTATTTTGTTAATCTGGCAAAAATAAAAAAAACTAGTAATGTTTATCATATAAAAAAGACGATAATACTCAATGATAGCAGGAATTATTAATTCTCTTGGGTGATCCCGAGATGGGTAACAGATAGGCGAGGAGGAACTACACAAAAGCTTCCATTAGCCGGATCCATTAATATTGTATTATAGCATCTCTGGCAGACAGTTGTAATGAGCACTCAATGGTCATATTATGTTCATCGTCTATCATATATATCTAAATTACACACATACAAACATATATAGATATATAGGCTGTATATATATATATATATATATATATGTATATATATATATATATATATAGATAGATAGATATAGATATATATAAGCATATATATACTGTATATATATAAACATATATAATATATATACATATAAACATATATATATATATATATATATAAACATATATATATATATATATATATTAATATATATATACATATATATATTTATAAGGGGAGAGAGAGAGAGAGAGATGAGAGAGAGAGAGAGAGAGAGAGAATCATTAACAGCCATAACTATTTCACTGCAGGACAAAAGCCTCAGACATGCGCTTCCACTCCTGTCTGTTTATGGTTTTTTTATGCCAGTCTATACCGGCAAATTTTCTTAGCTTGTCAATCCATTGTCCTCTCTTCCTCTCCTGGTTCTTTTGCAATATCTAGGGAC
>NC_090732.1:5405802-5420802 GCF_036898095.1 Palaemon carinicauda
ATGTATATATATATATATATATATATATGTATGTATGTAGAGAGAGAGAGAGAGAGAGAGAGAGAGAGAGAGAGAGAGAGATCTAAGGAAATATCGAATGACCAGAACAAAAAAATGATAATTTTGAGGTTACAAATAGCCTCCTTTAGCTTCTAGCTTCTACTCCATTAGTAATCTCTACGGGTCCCAAAATACTAAGTAGTTTACAGTAGTCTAATTTTAACAAGCAATTAACTATCGATTAATATTGTGTCATCAGCTTACACATCGTTTACATGAGTTTGTTCGCTTTAGGGTTGTCCATAATCATCTCTTGGTCAATTTTAGAGATGTTATCAATCAAAATAAGTTCATAAAAAAAAAACTATATTATTTGTTATTATTATTAATAGCTAAGCTACACCCTTAGTTGGAAAAGCAGGATGCTATAAGCACAGGGCGTCCAACAGGGAAAAATAGCCCAGTGAGGAAAGGAAATAAGGAAATAAATATACGCTATGAGAAGTAATGAACAATTAAAATGAAATATTATAAGAACACTGACAACATTAAAGCAGATATTTCTTATATAAACTATAAACAGAAACTTAATTCAACATAAAAACATTTGCTGCAAGTTTAAAATTTTGAAGTTCAACTAATTCAACTACCCGATTGGGAAGATCATGCCAGAACTTGGTCACAGCTGGAATAAAACTTCTAGAATACTATGTATGATTGAAAGATGTTTTTATATCATTACAGCTTACTATTCTCGATTGTTGTATTTTTATCATTATTAGTTACCCAATATGATTTTAACTACTGAATGCTCCCCAGTTACCTGTTCACGCTGGGTAAGTATACACTTGCTTGAGGGTACACTCGGGCATACTATTCAATCATATTTCTCTTCCTCTTGCTTTGTTTGAGTTTTTATAGTTTATATAAAAAATATTATTCATTGTTTCCTTTCCTCACTGGGCTATTTTCTCTGTTGGATCCCCGAGCTTATAGTATCCTGCTTTTCCAACTAGGGTTGTTGCTTAGCAAGTAATAATAATAATAATAATAATAATAATAATAATAATAATAATAATAATAATAATAATAAACAGATAGCAATCCCGTTTGAACTCTAGCATATCGAGAAATAAAAGTGAATTAAAAATTGCGAGTTTTTCTTAATAGAAAAAAACATGTCTCAGATGTCAAAGACAGATGATAAGGAACTTTTAATTAAGTCTTCGCCAAGACTAATTAGCGCGGTTTCTTGAAGAGCCATAATGCACGAATTTGGGTCATAACTTGCTAATGATTAATTATTTTTCACTTCAGTAGAAGAAGTCGAAAGTAGTTTTATTAGAAGAAAGAAAAACACATTCATCTTGTGTCCATTCATATGTAAGCTAAGTTCTCCTCTTCACATATTGATTACACATTAAACAACTTTCAAAAAATATATGTAAGCTAAGTTCTCCTATTCACATATTGATTACACATTAAATAACTTTTAAATATATATGTAAGCTAAGTTCTCCTATTCACATATTGATTACACATTAAACAACTCTAAAAAATATATGCAAGCTAAGTTCTCCTATTCACATATTGATTACACATTAAACAACTCTAAAAAATATATATAAGCTAAGTTCTCCTATTCACATATTGATTACACATTAAACAACTTTAAAAAATATATATAAGCTAAGTTCTCCTATTCACATAGTGATTACACATTAAACAACTTTAAAAAATATATATAAGCTAAGTTCTCCTATTCACATAGTGATTACACATTAAACAACTCTAAAAAATATATGTAAGCTAAGTTCTACTATTCACATATTGATTACACATTAAATAACTTTTAAATATATATGTAAGCTAAGTTCTCCTATTCACATATTGATTACACATTAAACAACTCTAAAAAATATATGCAAGCTAAGTTCTCATATTCACATATTGATTACACATTAAACAACTCTAAAAAATATATATAAGCTAAGTTCTCCTATTCACATATTGATTACACATTAAACAACTCTAAAAAATATATATAAGCTAAGTTCTCCTATTCACATATTGATTACACATTAAATAACTTTTAAATATATATGTAAGCTAAGTTCTCCTATTCACATATTGATTACACATTAAACAACTCTAAAAAATATATGCAAGCTAAGTTCTCCTATTCACATATTGATTACACATTAAACAACTTTAAAAAATATATATAAGCTAAGTTCTCCTATTCACATATTGATTACACATTAAACAACTTTAAAAAATATATATAAGCTAAGTTCTCCTATTCACATAGTGATTACACATTAAACAACTCTAAAAAATATATGTAAGCTAAGTTCTACTATTCACATATTGATTACACATTAAATAACTCTTTAAATATATATGTAAGCTAAGTTCTCCTATTCACATATTGATTACACATTAAACAACTCTAAAAAATATATGCAAGCTAAGTTCTCCTATTCACATAGTGATTACACATTAAACAACTCTAAAAAATATATGTAAGCTAAGTTCTACTATTCACATATTGATTACACATTAAATAACTTTTAAATATATATGTAAGCTAAGTTCTACTATTCACATATTGATTACACATTAAAAAATATATGTAAGCTAAGTTCTCATATTTACATATTGATTACACATTAAACAACTCTAAAAAATATATGTTAGCTAAGTTCTCATATTCACATATTGATTACACATTAAAAAAAACTTTTTAAAAACTTATGTGGCTGTTTCAGTTTAAAGTTTAAATCCATCTCAATACTCTCCAATTTGTTCATTAGAATTTTTTTTTTAATTCAAAAGGAATATTGAGATACCTTTATTGCATTTCCATCTTGGCTCCTACGAAACCTAACCAACCTTGTTCCATGGCCGTTTCACTTAAAATCCATCTCAATACCTTCAAATTTATTCACTAGAATTTTTTTTTCTAATGGACTCTTGAGATGCCCATCTTGGCTTCCACGAATCTTCACCAACCTTGTTTAAAGGTTTAAAGGTTGCTCATGAATGGCAGAGGCAAGGGACAGTGACATTGCCCTAGCAATCAGGACAATACCTTACAACCTGACCTTAGCTCACAAGGATGGTAGGGTTGTAGACGCTAAAGGCACTAACAAGTGTGAGCGGGACTCGAACCCCCGTCTGGCAAACACCAGACAAAGACGTTACCAATCAGGCCACAACAACCCACAGCATTCTTTCTCCATCAATCCTATGACTAGTTCTCTCCTCATATCCCCACCATTTATATTTTCCAAATGATACTCATACAAATCAACCACTTCTATTTTTCTACCTCCTATGCTAACTTTCATTATTTCATCTACCTCTTTCCAACTGCTCTAATTATCTGACCCCTGCGTACTTTTATCTATTCTCAAGTTGCTCCTCTTGCATACACTTTCAAACTCTTACCAGCTTCTGCAGTTTCTCTTCTCTGTCCCCAATCAACAGGTCATCATACGCGCTGTACCTCATTTTAAATTCTATAACCACCACTTTATATATATATATATATATATATATATATATATATATATATATACACATATACATATATATGTAAATTTATATATATATATATATATATATATATATATATATATATATATATACATACACATATACACATATACATATAAATTCATTTATATATATATATATATACATACATATATATACATTATATCTATATATGAATATACATACAAATATATATACATAATATATATTTACATATATTGTAAATGTATAATTGTGTTCATGTATTTTTTTATTGAATGTGTATTTCATGGATTAACACAAACAAGCTAGACACACACAGCAAAAAACCACCACCATTTCCATAATTTACCCGTTCATTAAAAGCTAAACCAGAACATAATAGCAATCACAACGCATATTGTCTATTCGCGTGTCAAGGTTCACCACATACGCAACATCCAGTGGCGTTAATGAAGATTACGCCAGTTTCATTATGGAACAGATATGAGGCCCAAGAACAAGCTGTCAGATTCCCTGTCATATGCGGAGATGACATCAGACACAAGAGGGTATTATCGGTGTATATTACTAATAAACTTGAGTACGCGACCCGTCAAAAATGACAGATAAATATTTGTGGTTTCCGAGTGGTTTTTCGACGGTTAATGAATTTTCAATATTTATTTTAGATTCATTAATTGTTGTTCTTATAAAGCTATCCTGTTTTGGTATTACCAAGTAGTATTTATTCATATATCAAACGTTATAAAACTTACTATTTTCTTTTAAGAAGAATTATGTCATTTTATACATTTACTGATAAAATTTACCATCTTAAGAAATTGATCAAAATCTTCAGCCTGACTTTAAGAATTGGAAACTAGTATATTCGCTAATATTTCTTCAGCCTCACTTTAGGAATTGGAAACTAGTATTTTCGCTAATATTTCTTCAGCCTCACTTTAAGAATTGGAAACTAGTATTTTCGCTAATATTTATAAAAAAAAAAAAAATAAAAAAAAACCCACACACACCTCCGGTACAGGTCCAACGACTTTACGCTGACAAAATAAAAAATAGAAAATTCCAAATTACTGTAGTTCATCTCGATTTCTTACACTAAACATATTCTTCGCATTTCAATATAAATCAAACATTATCTAAATGTTTTTGATGCAAATAAGTTATTTTTATTTTTTATTGAGTTTATAAGCATCCCAATAACAAAACAATAGTCTGTTTGTTAATAATGGATTTAAATTAAGATTAGTGTGACTTTCATTAAGGTCTTTGGACACCCGAAAGAAAAACTGGATGATAATCATTAATACATAAAGTTAAAAGACATTGGTGTACGGGTTAGAAGTTTATACAAGCTGGGTGTTTAAATCAAACATTTTTATACGGTAAATCAAACATTAAATCAATAAAAACGGCGAATAAATTTTAAAAGTTTTTAAAAAAATCGTTACTTTTGGTTTGCCAAAGTATCAATCACTAGGTATTTTTTAACATATTCAAAATTACCATTCAATGAAGCCCATTACCTTTACACATACGTGTCGATATTTAAAATCAACAATGAACGCGCGTGTATCCCGAAAACAAAATATATATATATATATATATATATATATATATATATATATATATATATATATATATATGTGTGTGTGTGTGTGCATATATACACACACACACACACACACACACACACATATATATATATATATATATATATATATATATATATATATGTATATATATACAGTATGTTGTATATATATGTATATATAACTCATATACATATATATATATATATATATATATATATATATATATATACACACATATGTATATATATATATATAATATATATATACATATATATATGTATATATATAATGTATGTGTGTGTATATATATATATATATATATATATATATATAACGAATTAATATCTTTTATATTTTCATCCAATGAAACCCTTTGCCTTTATACATACGTGTCTGTATGTAAAAACTACAATGAACACGCGTGTATCCCGTAGATTTGAAAAAAAAAAGAAACACACACAATCATATTTAACGGTTTAACATCTTTTAAATTACCATCCAATTAAGCCCATTACCTTTATACATACGCGTCTGTATATAAAAACTACAATGTACGCGCCTGTATCATGAAAAAAAAAAAAAACATCCAATCATGTTTAACGCCCCTGTTCTACAATGTATATTATGTATAATCGTTTTCAGCATTCCTAACATCCGAGGGTTACTATTGAAGATTACATCCCTTCCATTAGAGAAGATATACGAAATCCCTCGAGGAAGTGTCAAAATCAATGAAAAATAAAGACGACGAGAAGACGCACATGGAAATCATCATAATCTACGTACTTGACGTTACCTTTCCTGCAATGTTTGAGATTGTCGTTCATTCATAGATTTCCCTTGTGCACTATTTCACAACGAAAACCTTTAATTTATGCTTTGATTTGAGCAAATGAATACATCCTTAAGAAGTTTTTGCAATAGCGTTTATTTTTTCTTATTCTAATAGTGTCTCGCTCTGTTAAAATTTACCTTTTAATTATAATTATTTCAAAAGTACAATTTCACTTTGAAGCACGTTCAAATTTACATGAATAATTGCAAAACATATCATTATAAAAAAAATCCTTTTAATTATATTTATTTCAAAAGCATATCTCTACTGCAGGACATCAAAATTTACATTCATAATGGCAAATTAAACATTTTAAAAAATTACCTTTTAATAACAAATATTTCAAAAGCATAACTCTAATAAAGCACATTAAAATTTACATTCGTAATGACATGACACATTATACAAAGTAATAATCAAATAAGCATAAATAACACTATACCATTGACTGAAAATTAGGAATTACATATGCATATACTTATAGACGACTATATTAATTAATCAGAGGGTATTTGTTTACAAGAGCACGCTCTCCATTTACTCCAAAATGATACATTCCTGCAGATCTCCTCTTTTTGTACAGTAGTAAGGAGGTTCTTTAAATGCTGGGAAAGCAAAAAATAACAAGATATGTTTCTGGAGGGGGGGGGGGGGGTTGGTGGAGGTGGTACTAAACGACTGTATTAATTAATTAGAGCACTTGGATACAAATTATTACCACCACCAACAAAGCTTCCTGGTCACAATTTTAATCGTAGAGTAATGAAATTTGCAAGGAATAACTGTTATGTAAAAATAATCTGGAAATGATTAAATTCTGGAAGGTCAAGGTCACGGTCAAGTCCACTGTCGAATTCACCTAATCAGTCATAATGTGAACAGCTTCCTGACCACAATTTAAATCTTGGAGTAATGAAACTTCCTGAGATAAACTTTTATTGTAAAAACTGGAAATTATTAATTTCTGGAAGTTCAAGGTCACGCTTAATAGACAGGTCGGAGCCAGGCAAAAACTGCCCTTTTTTGGGGTCAAGGTTTTCTAAACTGATTCTGGTATTTTGAACCATGCTGATTCAAATAAGCTTTTGGGCCATCTGAAACTTTGCCCGAAATGCAAGATGGCGGCCAAAATCCAAAATGGCCGCCAAAAATCACAAAATATTTTTTCACGGCATTGGGTTTACCTATCAAGATGCTTTTTTCTCCCAGAATAGCTATTTTTAGGCAGAGGAATATGACCCTCTAGTATAAATTCCGAAAAAATTGATTTATCCTGGCGAAATCAAAGATGGCCGCCGGAGTCGGCCCACCAACGTACGGATTGCGATAACTCCAGTTCTAGATGGGCTATGACAATAATATTGGTCTCTATCTCTAGGTTTTCAGGGGCAAGGAATTCAAATTTGTCATCACTTTGAACCATAGGCTACTCTGTCACGGTGAAAATTCACTATAGCTGCATAGGCCGATATGCATTATCGGTTATTTCCTAATCACTGTGATTTTGTGAATATCTTTACACTGTGCACTACTTAATTTCAATCATTTAAGGTTTATTGTCATGTTAAAGGGTCTGAATGTTCATAATAATGTCTCATAAACACTAATTTATGACACAAGCAATAACTTCACACTCTCATGAATTTTCTCTTCATGAAAGTTTGAAGAAATTGCATACCATCTGTATCATTCTTATGAAACTAACCAGAAGTTTATTTCAGATTCATTGAAACCGTGGAAAGGATAACAAAATGGCTGCCACTCCATTTCTGAGCAAAGGGCCAAGTAGAGGACTTTGTAGTCTCTGCAACAAACTGGTCAATGATAATGAAGACATGGCCAAGATTGGACTAGCTGCACTTGAGTCACTGAAAGGATTAGCAGAGAGGTGGGCTTGTATTGACAGCAGGTTAGCTTTGTCCTCACAGTTCCCGTATTCAGAATTTAGATTAGCGACACTTAGGCTAGATTTAGAGAAACATGAGTTCATAATTCATGACAGTTGTCGTATCAACTTTCGAAATAGATTGGGCCGTCTAGAAAGTCAGTCACGCCAACTTCAGCAATCAGGGTCTGCAGAAGAATCAGGTTCAGAATCATCCACTAGCCAACCTGCGCCTCAGCCATACAGAGTTCGGCGGGGATCACTGCAAAAGAAGGTCTGCTTTGTTTGCAATGAAGCATCGGTCGCTGATGAAATTGCTTTTAATGAAGGTGGACTTGGAAGGTGTTGTGAAGATAACGCTTTCACCAATCTCCAGTAGGCAATGGAGAAATGGATCGAGGATTCTACCAATAAACACCACGAAGCTGCTGTCAGATTGAAGGTCCTTCTTGGTGGAACATCATATGACGTCTTTACGCAGGACTTCTACTATCATAAGCGATGTTACCGAAGCTTTACCTATATGTACGGTCATGACGTGAAGTCACTTTCACTGGATGCTGAGAAACAGGAAACACTGAGAACATGCATTATGGATCAGTTCTTCCGCCTATTCACCAGAAATGTCCTTGAAAATCATGATGCATACCTGCTGTCAGAGTTGATAAATGACATCAAGGAAATGGGTGAAGACGAAGGGCTTTCGGACCCACCTATCTCAAAGACCTACACACTGAAAAAAATATTAATTGAGAAGTATGGCGAGTCAGTCTCTTTCCACAAGATAGGCAAACGGCTACTGGTGCACTCCAGTGAAGTGAATCCTGTTGCGTACACTGCGGCTACCATTCAGGGCCATAGTCTACGAGATATGGATTTGACCAAAGCATTTGCAAGACTTATTCGACGAAAGATTACCCAAAGACAGACAATCAAGTGGCCTCTTGATGCGGAAGAGTTATATAGTCTTCTAGATAGTTATAGACCCCTACAATGTCTATACAACGCCATCAGTTGGTCAATAAACCCACGGAGATCCGTCGATGCTAATGGTTATGCCTGTTCTCCAAGCAAAGCAGAAGCAGAAAAAATTTCAGCTATCAGCCAGAGTTGGGAGAAGGTGGTAACCTCTGAGCGTTTGCCTATTGGAACTGCACTGAGTCTAACTGTTCATCGGATAACAGGCAGCAAGGAAGCCACGACACTTCTTCATTGCTGCGGGGTTGGAATCTCATACTCTGATGTGCGCCAGTTGAATAGCAATTGGGCAAAGTCAGTTACCATGCAACATAAGATGCTCCCTCCCGGTTTTATTAGCGGCCGCAGTGTTCATGTCACCTTCGATAATTCAGACGGCAAGCAGCAAACTCTTACCGGAGCACACACTACACATCACACAACAGGGACAATCTTCCAAGCCAGACATGATGGTGATCCCTCAGTGGGGTCTACAGTTCCAAGAAAGGAGCATGAGCAAGATATTCAAGACAACGACCACCAGACTATGGATCCTTCAAGATCCCTAAGAAGAATAAGACACCACCTCCATCATTTCCAGACTTCACTGATGATTACAAAGATTCAAAGCTGATAGATGACTCTCTTCAACGCAACATAGCCTGGGTATTAGTAAGTGCTGTCGGAGATACCTGCATGGACCAGTGTCTTCCTGATGTTGACAAAGAACCGCTGGGACCAGTTGGATCTTGGACTTCATTTATGAAGAATGTCACGAAGTGCGAAACTAGCAAGTGCAAGCTGGAGTACCTCCCTGTTGTCCCCCTACCTCCAAGTGACAATGTAATCAAGTGGTACATGGATATGATCCTGCAAATAGGTGATGACCTGCAAGTAGATTACATTTTTGCACATGCAGATGAAGCTATCAATGGTAAAATGTTGATCATTTCTTGGCTTCAGCAAGATAGGTATGACAAAATCATACCACTGATGGGTGGATTTCACACCATCCTGGTGAATCTCAAAGTTCTATACAAGAAGTATTGGTGTTTAGGGTTAAGTGACTGGTGGGTCGATGCCAAAGCAATTGCCGATGGATCAGTTGCCCAAGCCATAGAAGGTCGTCACTATGCAAGAATTGTGAGGCTTCACAAACAGGCATTTGAGGCACTCCTAAGGTACAGGATTACAACTGAGAAAGTTAGTGAGAAGCTAGATGTGCCTACCATGGAGCTGATTGCCAAGCTGAGATGTAGTCCATCTCCTGAAAACCTTGATGCATCGCTTATGCAAGCTGAAGGGACACAAGCCAAATTGACAGTGGAATACTTGAGAGATGTTTCTTCAATGCTGAGTTTGATTGCTGCAGTGAGGGAAAAGGATATCATGATGCATTTAGCGGCAGAAAGGACCCTACTGCCAAAATGCTTTGCATTCGGGCATGTGAATTATGCCCGATACTTGACTTTCCAACACATTAACTTACAGAATCTGAAGAGGACTCACAAAGATGCATGGGAAGACCTTGTAAAGGATGGATTTGGATGTTCCTTGTCAGGCAAACCCTTCTCCACTATCCATGGTGACCTGATCACAGAGACAACCATTAACCGAGAAGTGAAGGTCCGAGGAGGCCCGATGCAAGGTGGATACTCTACAAATGAACAAGCAACAGATGTCTTCATTAAGACTAGTCACATCATTGCAAAGGTACGATCAAAGTTGAAGCCCACCTCTCTGCTAATCCTTTCAGTGACTCAAGTGCAGCTAGTCCAATCTTGGCCATGTCTTCATTATCATTGACCAGTTTGTTGCAGAGACTACAAAGTCCTCTACTTGGCCCTTTGCTTAGAAATGGAGTGGCTGCCATTTTGTTATCCTTTCCACGGTTTCAATGAATCTGAAATAAACTTCTGGTTAGTTTCATAAGAATGATACAGATGGTATGCAATTTCTTCAAACTTTCATGAAGAGAAAATTCATGAGAGTGTGAAGTTATTGCTTGTGTCATAAATTAGTGTTTATGAGACATTATTATGGACATTCAGACCCTTTAACATGACAATAAACCTTAAATGATTGAAATTAAGTAGTGCACAGTGTAAAGATATTCACAAAATCACAGTGATTAGGAAATAACCGATAATGCATATCGGCCTATGCAGCTATAGTGAATTTTCACCGTGACAGAGTAGCCTATGGTTCAAAGTGATGACAAATTTGAATTCCTTGCCCCTGAAAACCTAGGGATAGAGACCAATATTATTGTCATAGCCCATCTAGAACTGGAGTTATCGCAATCCGTACGTTGGTGGGCCGACTCCGGCGGCCATCTTTGATTTTGCCAGGATAAATCAATTTTTTCGGAATTTATACTAGAGGGTCATATTCCTCTGCCTAAAAATAGCTATTCTGGGAGAAAAAAGCATCTTGATAGGTAAACCCAACGCCGTGAAAATTTTTTTTGTGATTTTTGGCGGCCATTTTGGATTTTGGCCGCCATCTTGCATTTCGGGCAAAATTTCAGATGGCCCAAAAGCTTATTTGAATCAGCATGGTTCAAAGTACCAAAATCAGTTTAGAAAACCTTGACCCCAAAAAAGGGCAGTTTTAGCCTGGCTCCAACCTGTCTATAAGCAAAATGTTCAATTCACGTAATCAGCCATAAGTTTGGACATCGTTGTCACGGAGACTTCAAACTCGGTTCATATTTGAGTGTATGAAAATCCACGCCAATTCATGCGTGTTAAAGTCAAAGGTCAAGGTCAAGGTCAATGTCTAGCAAAAGGTTGAAAAAGAAGCTACCGCGCCGGAGGCCTGCGCTCTACTGAGTGCCCCTCTAGTTTCCTGTTATAATAAAATGAAATTGAATACATAAAAAGTTAAAGAAATTCCCGGAATTCATATGAAGGACACCCCCCCCCCCCGCTCACGAAAAAGCGTCTCTCATCAAGTATAAATATTATTCAGTACGAGAAGATAAGACTCAAGATCAATAAGATTTTCTCCTTTTGTTTACACTAAGCGCAGGAAGTCCTTGTTTACGAATGGGATCATTGGAGGAAGGATGTTTGAAATCATGGTATTGAAATAGGATGTTGGGGTCTTTGAGGATTTCTTCGTACAAGTATAATCTTTTAGCGAAAGACAAAAAATGCTCTCTACGTCTTAAATAGCTTTTGATATAATCAATTAGAAACAGTAGATGTGGTATAGCGAATAGATAAAACAAACTAATGTAAATATTAATGAAAAGGTTTTTGTATGATACTCCATGTATATGAATTAAAGTACACTGAATCATCCTTAATTGTTTGTAATGTTATACTGCATACTTTCACTCTTAAAAGGAGACGAAAGGATGAGATAACATGTTGCCTAACAAACAATTATCTATTAAAGTAGGTAACAGATTTTTACGCATATATACGCATGCATGTTTGTGTGCGTATGTGTGTATATATATTATATATATATGTATATATACTTTATATATATATATATATATATATATATATATATATATATATATATATATATATATATGTATATATACTTATATATATATATCTATATATATATATATTTATCTATCTATCTATATATATATATATATATATATATATATATATATATATATATTTATATATATTTATATATATATATATATATATATATATATATATATATATTTATATATATATATATATATATATATATATATATATATATATATATATATATATATATATTCTAAACCATACATAAACTACCCTTGTATCAAAAGAATTTTTCTCCTTGCTACCTACTTGAGAGAGAGAGAGAGAGAGAGAGAGAGAGAGAGAGAGAGAGAGAGAGAGAGAGAGAGAGAGAGAGAGAGAGAGAGAGAGAGAGAGAATGAAACCACGATAGCGGAATCTTTATAAAAAAAAAAAATAAAAAAAAATAAAAAAATAAAAACCTGGATGGAATGTAGGTCTAAAGGCTCGGCCAAAACGTAAAAGCATTTACGAGCTATTGACCACAATCTAGAGGAAAAGCTCGTCTGGAGTGACCACCATCAAAGAACATGAAATAGGAAGAATAAGAGGAAGGGAAAATGGTGAAAAAAGAGGGTAACGGGAGAGAAACACTATGCCGAGAATGAAATAGGAAGAAAAAAGATGATGTGAAAAAGGTGAAAATGAAATAAAGAATAAAAGGGGATTTGGAAAAAAAGGGGATTTGAAAAAAAAGTGAATACGAAATAGGAAGAAAAGTGAGGATGTGAAAAAGGTGAAAAATGAAATATAAGAGGATGTGAAAAAAAGTGAAAATGAAATAGGATGAAAAAAGAGGATGTGAAAAAAGTGAAAATGAAATAGGATGAAAAAAGAGGATGTGAAAAAAAGTGAAAATGAAATAGGATGAAAAAAGAGGATGTGAAAAAAAGTGAAAATGAAATAGGATGAAAAAAGAGGATGTGAAAAAAGTGAAAATGAAATAGGATGGAAAAAGAGGATGTGAAAAAAAGTGAAAATGAAATAGGATGAAAAAAGAGGATGTGAAAAAAAGTGAAAATGAAATAGGATGAAAAAAGAGGATGTGAAAAAAAGTGAAAATGAAATAGGATGAAAAAAGAGGATGTGAAAAAAGTGAAAATGAAATAGGATGAAAAAAGAGGATGTGAAAAAAAGTGAAAATGAAATAGGATGAAAAAAGAGGATGTGAAAAAAAGTGAAAATGAAATAGGATGAAAAAAGAGGATGTGAAAAAAGTGAAAATGAAATAGGATGGAAAAAGAGGATGTGAAAAAAGTGAAAATGAAATAGGATGGAAAAAGAGGATGTGAAAATAAAATAGGATGGAAAAAGAGGATGTGAAAAAAAGAGAAAATGTAATAGGATGAAAAAAGAGGATGTGAAAAAGGTGAAAATAAAATAGTATGAAAAAGGAGGATGTGAAAAAGATGAAAATTAAATAGGATGAAAAAGAGAGGATTTGAAGAAAGGTGAAAACGAAATATTAAGAAAAAAGAAGTTGAGAAAAAGGTGAAATTGAAATAGGATGAAAAAAAGATTATGTGAAAAGGTGAAAATGAAATAGGGAGAAAAAAAAGAGGATCAGAAATTGGTGAAAATGAAATAAGAAGAAAAAGTGAATGTGAAAAAGGTAAAAATGAAATAGTATGAAAAAATAGGATGTGAAAAAGGTTAAAATTAAATAAGAAGAAAAAGAGGATTTGAAAAAAGGTGAAAATGAAATAGGAAGAAAAAAGAGGTTGTGAAAAAGGTGAAATTGAAATAGGATGAAAAAAGAGGATGAAAAAAGTAAAAATGAAATAGGAAGAAAAAAATAGGATGAGAAAAAGGTGAAAATATAATAGGAAGAAAAAGTGGATGTGAAAACGGTGCAAATGAAATAGGGAGAAAAAAAAGAGGAAGTGAAAAGGGTGAAAAAGAGGGTAACGGTAGAGAAACAGTATGCCGAGAATGAAATAGGAAGAAACAAGGGGATGTGAAAAAGGTGAAAACTAAATAGGAAGAAAAAAAGAGGATGTGAAAAGGTGAAAATGAAATAGCAACAAAAAAGAGGAAGTGAAAAAGGTGAAAATGAAATAGGAACAAAAAAAGGGAAGTGAAAAATGCGAAAAACAAGGTTACGGGAAAGAAACAATACCGAGAAGGAAAAAGAAACATAATGATAAAACTTGACAAAGCTTCCGCAAAAGACTGGGTTTTCCGCAAGGGCTAGAAATTCCTTCCGCATTCACTGGTCGAAATTATGGTTTCCAATATCCAGCTTGTGCGCTAGGTGAAGTGATCAACGAAACATGACTGGAAAGTTTAAAACTCTAAAAAAGAATTCGGGAGGACACCATCCACAAGAGAATTTTTGTCGGTCTACAATTTTCCAGTTTCCCCATCTCGCTATTATTATTATTATTATTATTATTATTATTATTATTATTATTATTATTACTATTATTGAATTAAATGAGTTCATCATTTAGTTATGTCAAACAGTTCCAAAGGAAAGGGTTGTTATTATTATTATTATTATTATTATTATTATTATTATTATTATTATTGAATTTAATGAGTTCAACATCTAGTTATGTCAAACAGTTCCAAAGGAAAGGGTTATTATTATTATTATCATTATTATTATCATTATTACTTGCTAAGCTACAACCTTAGTTG
>NC_090732.1:5425802-5428302 GCF_036898095.1 Palaemon carinicauda
AAAATAGATTTTTCATATATAAATTATAAAAACTTAAAAAAAAAAAAAAACCAGAGGAAGAGAAATAACATAGAACTGTGCCCGAGTGTACCCCCAAGCAAGAGAACTCCATCCCAAAAACAGTGGAAGATCACGGTACAGAAGCTATGGCAATATCCAGGACTAGAAAACAATGGTTTGATTTTGGAGTGACCTTCCCCTCGAAGACCAGCTTACTACAGCTAAAGTCTCTCTTCTATCCTTACCAAGAGGAGAGTAGCCACAGAACAATGATAGGTGTATTAGTAAACCCATTGAGCAAAGAACTGTTTGGTGTTCTCAGTATTGTCAAGTGTATGAGGACAGAGGAGAATGAGGAAAGAATAGGCAAGATTATTCAGTGTATGCGTTGTCAAGGCCAAAATGAGTCGTAACAGGAGAGTGGGATCCAATGTAGTGCTGTCTGACTAGCCAAAGGGTCCAATAATTTTTATATTTATTTTTTTTTTATCTTTTTTTTTACAATATGTATTAATCCATACAAGATTAAAACTAGAAGAGATAATACTTTAATGTAATGTTTTGTTTTATGAGAACAAATAAAGTTTAAAGGTTTAACTGCCACTCATGAATGGCAGAGGCAAGGGACAGTGACATTGCCCTATCAAGCAGGACAATGCTCTAGAGACTGACCATGTATACATATGATCAGCGCCCAAGCGCCCCCTCTCTGAACAAGTTAGGACCAAGGAGGGCCACGCAATGGCTGCTTATGATTCAGCAAACAGACCTATAGGCTCCCCAAAACAACCATCCTTAGCTCACAAGGATGATGAGGTTCTCGCAACCAAAAGAACTAAAGAGTTTGGGCGAGACTCGAACCCCAGTCTGGCGATTACCAGTCAGTGACGTTACCACATAGGACGCCATAAGTATTATTCCCCAAGCTGAAACTGTACTATATCAATGATGGAAAATGCAAAGCTGTGGAATAATTAATATTCTAATTAAGAATTTTATTCAACCATGAAGACCATTCTGAATAAAATCAATGAAAAAAAAAGTGCGAAGATTATATCGTTATTCATTCAAGTGAAGAACTAAGAAAATATCTTTATTCTTTTCAATGAATGACTCTGAAGGTTCAATAATGCATTTGAAGAAATTATATAAATTATCTTTATTCATTACAAATTACTTTGAAATATACAATGAAAAAACTGCGAAGGTTATATCGTTATTCATTCAAGTGAAGAACTAAGAATATATCTTTATTCTTTTCAATGAATGACTCTGAAGGTTCAATAATGCATTTGAAGAAATTATATAAAAAATGTTATCTTTATTCATTACAAAGAGCTTTGAAATATACAATGAAAAAACGTGAAGGTTATATCGTTATTCATTCAAGTGAAGAACTAAGAATATATCTTTATTCTTTTCAATGAATGACTCTGAAGGTTCAATAATGCATTTGAAGAAATTATATAAAAAATGTTATCTTTATTCATTACAAAGAGCTTTGAAATATACAATGAAAAAACGTGAAGGTTATATCGTTATTCATTCAAGTGAAGAACTAAGAATATATCTTTATTCTTTTCAATGAATGACTCTGAAGGTTCAATAATGCATTTGAAGAAATTATATAAAAAATGTTATCTTTATTCATTACAAAGAGCTTTGAAATATACAATGAAAAAACGTGAAGGTTATATCGTTATTCATTCAAGTGAAGAACTAAGAATATATCTTTATTCTTTTCAATGAATGACTCTGAAGGTTCAATAATGCATTTGAAGAAATTATATAAAAAATGTTATCTTTATTCATTACAAAGAGCTTTGAAATATACAATGAAAAAACGTGAAGGTTATATCGTTATTCATTCAAGTGAAGAACTAAGAATATATCTATATTCTTTTCAATGAATGATTCTGAAGGTTCAATAATGCATTTGAAGAAATTATATAAAAATTGTTATCTTTATTCATTACAAAGAGCTTTGAAATATACAATGAAAAAACGTGAAGGTTATATCGTTATTCATTCAAGTGAAGAACTAAGAATATATCTATATTCTTTTCAATGAATGATTCTGAAGGTTCAATAATGCATTTGAAGAAATTATATAAAAAATGTTATCTTTATTCATTACAAAGAGCTTTGAAATATACAATGAAAAAACGTGAAGGTTATATCGTTATTCATTCAAGTGAAGAACTAAGAATATATCTTTATTCTTTTCAATGAATGACTCTGAAGGTTCAATAATGCATTTGAAGAAATTATATAAAAAATGTTATCTTTATTCATTACAAAGAGCTTTGAAATATACAATGAAAAAACGTGAAGGTTATATCGTTATTCATTCAAGTGAAGAACTAAGAATATATCTTTATTCTTTTCAATGAATGACTCTGAAGGTTCAATAATGCATTTGAAGAAATTATATAAAAAATGTTATCTTTATTCATTACAAAGAGCTTTGAAATATACAATGAAAAAACGTGAAGGTTAT
>NC_090732.1:5450802-5460802 GCF_036898095.1 Palaemon carinicauda
CGGGGAACTGGTGCAATGACCAGCATATACATAAAATTTTCCTTCATTTTGACAGGACAACGAATTATTATTTATCATTATTGCTTACTAAGGTACAACCCTAGTAGGAAAAGCAAGACGCTAGAAATCTAAGGGCTCCAACAGGGAAAGTAGCCCAATGAGGAAAGGAAATTAAGAAACAAATAAGCTACAAGTGACGTAATGAACAATTTAAATAGAATATTTCAAGAACAGCAACAACATTAAATCTTTCATATATATACTTTAAAAACTTCGTGTATAAACTATAAAAACTTCGTATATATACTATAAAAACTTCAAAATAACAAGAAATATATATATAGAATAGTGTACCCGAGTGTACCCTCAAGCAAGAGCATTGCTTTCTAATGCTATTCATAATAAAGTTTAAATGTCAACACCGAATTAGTAAATATTTCTAAGGATAGCTTAATAGACTCTTAGTTTCTGATGTTATAAAGTTTCTTTGTTGCAATTAAACTCAAAAGAATATTCATTAAAAGCATTCGAAACCACTTCATCTCAAATCATCATAGTAACAGGTTAATTGCTTTCTGGGAACGACTAATGCATTCTGCATTTTAATTTATAAAAAAATCACTTTGCAAATGCCAGAACTTTAGATATAGCCTTGATTAATGAAAGGTTTTTATGAAAAATTAATAATTCTATTATTTTTTTTTTTCGTTTAGAGACAGATTTGGCATCAAAGACAAGTTCATGTAAAGAGATTGTACTCAAATCATCATAGTAACAGCTTAATTGCTTTCCGAGTACTAGTAATGTATTCTGCATTTTAATTTACAAAAAAAAAAAAAAAAAAAGTAACTAACTAACTAAGTTTGCAAATGCCAGAACTATTTAGCCTTGATTAATGAAAGCGTTTTATGAAAAATCAATAATGCTATTTTTTTTTCTTTTAGAGACAGATTTGCTTCAAAGACAAAAGTTCATGTAAAGAGCTTGAGTTAATCTAGTTACGAGACCGATGATCGAATTCATGTTGATTTTTGCTGTGTTAGGATTTTATTTTAGGCCAAATCCGAGAATATCTAATTATGAAAAATTATAAAATAACATAGGGCCCAACGTTCTTCAAACCCATCAACACCACGTCAAGTCCTCAGTTTAAAGGTTTAAAGGCCGCTCGTGAATGACAGGGGCAAGGGACAGTGACATTAGCTTTCGAGCCGGAAAATGCCCAAGAGATTGACCATATACACATATGATCAGCGCCCAAGCTAGGAACAAGGAGAGCCAGGCAATGGCTGCTGATGATTCAGCAGATAGACCTACAGGCAACCCCAAACACCCGATTCTTAGCTCACAAGGATGGTGAGATTGCTACGACCAAAGGTACTAACGAGTTTGAGAGGGACCCGAACACCAGCCTGGCGTTCACCAGTCAGGGACGTTACCACATCGGCCACCACAACCATTAAAAAAAATACAAAAGTTGTATTTTACGGCACATCAGATTTTTTACTTAAGAATCATAATCATGAGGCATGAAAATCTTCAATTACTGTAGTTACCTTATCTCATCTTCTATTAACGTGCTTTTTAACCCCATTTGTTTTGGGCCAAGCACGGTTGCCATCTTTTAGAAGGACTTATGCTTTGGCTTTGGGGTAGACCGTAGTCCCGATCGGCAGCCCTACCTGACATCGCAAAGACCCCGGTAGCGTATGTTCATGTGTTGTACCAGTCAATTACCTTACATTCAAGAGGCATTTCAACAACACTATGTTATTAGTCACACAAAGTTTTCTTCATCAGACAATTGATTACATGTGTTAAATAAAATTTTGTTTATCATTATCACTAAAGCCACGAAGATTTCAACCAACGAATAATTACAAAAAACTGAATAACTTATAGGCAATGAATTATAAAGAACTATGTTTCATAAGTTGTATGAAAACAAAATTGGCAAATTTTCTTGTAGTGTTCGGGCATTAGGCCGAGCCGTGTATGCTGTTATAATACTATAAAATAAGAACATTATTATTATTATTATTATTATTATTATTATTATTATTATTATTATTATTATTATTATATTATTACTATTATTATTATTATTATTATTATTATTACTTGTCAAACTACAAACCTAGTTGGAAAAGCAGGATTCTATAAGCCCGGGGGCTCCAACAGGGAAAATAGCCCAGTGAGAAAAGGAAACGAGGAAATAAGAGAAGTAATTAACAATTAAAATAAAATATTTTAAGGACAGTAACAACATTAAAATAAAAACTTCCTATATAAACATTAAAAACTTTAACAAAAAAAGAAAAGAAGAAGAGAAACAAGACAGAACAGCGTGCCAGAGTGTATCCTCGAGCAAGAGAACTCTAACTTAAGACAGCGGAAGGCCATGGTACAGAGGCTATGACACTACCCAAGACTAGAAAACAGTGGTTTGATTTTGGAGTGTCCTTCTTCTAGAAGAGCTGCTTACCATAACTAAAGTCTCTCTTCTACCCTTACCAAGGGGAAAGTAGCCACTGAACAATTACAGTGCAGTAGTTAACCCCTTGAGAGAAGAATTGTTTGATAATCTCAGCGTTGTCAGGTGTATGAGCACAGAGGAGAATATGTAAAGAATAAGCCAGACTATTCGGTGTATGTGTAAGCAAAGGGAAAATGAACCGTAACCAGAGAGAAGGATCCAATGTAGTACCGTCTGGCCAGTAAAGGGACCCAATAACTCTAGCGGTAGTATCTCACCGGGTGGCTTGTGTCGTTTTATGGACACTTTTTCATTAAAAAATGACGATAAAGACAAATTGTAATGGAATAGGTGATAAGTTAAAAATCTTCAGAGTTTTTGCAGATATATGTAAATATATATATATATATATATATATGTGTGTGTGTGTATATATATACATATATATATATATATATATATATATCATATATATATACAGTATATACCAACGCATACCAATAATAATAAAAATTACCTTGGAGCAACGTTTTCAAGGAAGACAGATATAACAATTATTTTTTACATATTAATTTTCTCTGAGCAAAGATACATGAATAAATTATATCTTGATCTAAGGTTACAGGAGTAATCAGAAGACCTTTGTATACACGGCAAATATTGATTTGAGCTTGTTACTCTACAATAGACACCGGTGGACCTTATATAAGCATATGGGTACTTCAATATGTCTCGTTTTATCTACGAATCATAACTTAGCTACAAATAATAATTCAAAATATATTCTCAGCAAATATTATTTATATCATTTGATAACCTCAAAGAATTGAATATAATCATCAAAATTCTCTTATTATTATTATTATTATTATTATTATTATTATTATTATTATTATTACTATTTTTATTATCATTATTATTATTATTATTATTATTATTATTATTATTATTATTATCATTAGCTAAGCTACAACCCTAGTTGGAAAAGGAAGATGCTATAAGCCCAAGGGCCCCAACAGGGGAAAATAGTCCAGTGGGGAAAGGGAATATGGAATTCCTCGAGTAAATGCATCCATGAAAAATAACCGAACTGTTATAGCAAATACTAAAAGGTGCTTTTAAATCATTACATACGATATACACGTAATATACACAAGAAAAAATAAAGTTCATATTCAACGTAGAGAGAACTAGAAATGCATGCCTTTCGAAGAATCAATTTAGACTGTAGGCGTATTTGAAGTGTGACAACCTTGTGCGAACTTGGGGTTAATGTTAGGGTTAATTTGGTCGACCTTTTGCTCGACCTTGACCTTGGACCTAGAACTTTCAAAATTGAATCGTTTCCACGTCTCACCATAAGTAATCCCCGAAAGTTTCACTACACTATTAGTAACATTGTGCCCATGAAGTTGTTCACAAACAAACAAACGGGCAAATAGGGGTAAAGTAGTATGAAGTAGTAGTAGCAATAATAATAATAATAATAATAATAATAATAATAATAACAAACTTTTAATATGTTGGAATAAGACTTCGTTCAATCAAAAAAATGCTTAAGTAGGACCATCAAAGAAAACTGAAAAAGACACATCTGAAGAAAATAAAAAATATTCAACTGATATTGCCGACTTTATAACCTTGAGTCACAACTGCAGTCTCAACAAAGTTTCTAATTCATATATCTAAATTTGAATATTTTCTAAGTTATTCAACTCAAATTCCAACTAACAACATAATATGTTTAATATCTGATCTATTTTACAACTCCCTAGTAATGGCATTATCTAACTAAACAAGGAAATCAAAATAATTTTGATAATACAAAAGGAAATTAAAATCTCGAACTGAGAACACTTTTGAAAAAAAGGAAAGCAACAAGGAATAGTCTTCCCCTAAAGCACAACCTGAAAAACATAAGGTATTGTTGTTTCAGAAGAACTTCGCTATGATATTTGATCCGCTACAGTTCAAACAAAGGGGCAGTAGCAAAATGAAAAGCCATTACTTAAAGCTCGCGTGTTTTATATATATATATATATATATATATATATATATATATATATATATATATATATATATATATATATATATATATATATATGCACATATATATACATATATTTGCATTTGTATATACTGTACATATATATACACATATATATACATATATGCATAAATACATATATATACACACGCATATATATATATATATGTATATATATATATATATATATATATATATACATATATACATATATATACACATATGTGCACATACAGTATATAGTCTATATATATATATATATATATATATATATATATATATATATATATATATATACATTTTTATATATATATATATATATATATATATATATTTCTATATTGCTTGAGCAGGTCTTGAACTCCCGTCCAACAGAATGCTATGCAAGGACGCTTCCGATAGAATACCACACCCCTCAAGATTAATACGGATGAAAATTACAGTAACAGCAATACTGAGCAACGCATGATAAGTAATAATGTTCATACGTATTTCGTCATTAATAACACCGATTGTTTTCATTACCTTATAGAGTAAGATTTAATCCCATAATCCCATCATTGCATAGATGATAAATACTGCCACTCATCCATCAAGGAAATCATTACCAGCCAAAATTCACTAAATGAGAATATATATATATATATATATATATATATATATATGATTAGACAAGTGTAGGAAATTTCAGTATATTAGAGTGTGAGTGTATCTTGTAACATATTACAGGCTAATAGTATGATTTGGTATATCACATAAAATTTATTACATAATGATATCTGCCACTAAACCATCTTGGGAACCACTGACGGTGACTCCGACAAGACCGACGAAACTTGTTTAAAAAAATTAAAATACAAAACTAGAAGGGCGCTCAGTAGAGTGCATACCTCCGCCGTAGCAGTTTATTTCTCGACCTTTTGCTCGACCTTAACCTTGGACCTAAACTTGTATCATCTGGCGTAGATTTTCATACACTCAAATATAAACCAAGATTGAAGTCTCTGTGACAACGATGTCCAAACTTATGGCTCATTACGTGGATTGGATATTTTGTTTGACCGTGACCTTGACCTTTCAAAATTTAATCATTTCAAACATTTTACATCAGTTAATCCCTACAAGTTTCGTTACTCAAAGATTAAAATTGTGGCCAGGGAGCTGTTCACAAACACGCACACACACAAACATGGGGTAAAACATAACCTCCATCCAACTTCGTTTCCGGAGGTAATAATACGTCATAACATGCACTTGCAGTAGCCCAAGCATGGAGCAAGATGAGGTGAGGAGCGAGTTGAATTTTGTTATATTTGGAAAGGAGAGGGGTAGGAGGGAGAGGATGGGAATGGTAGGGAGAGCATGGGAGAGGGAGGGAGAGGATAGGAATGGTAGGGAGAGGGAGGGAGAGGATAGGAATGGTAGGGAGAGGGAGGGAGAGGGAGAGAGTTCCTTGATTTTAGAATAGTCTGGAAGCGGGGTCAAATGAAATGTTTGGCCCGTAACATCGTCGGCAATTGGCAACGCAACTTCAAGACCGGAAACCTATTATCACGGACCTTGACGTTGGCGCTTCAAAGATAAGATACAGGTGCCGCCCCCCCCCCCCTTTCCCCCCTTACCTACATCAATAACAGACATTAATTAACAAGTGATAATTCATCAAACACGTGCTCGGCTGTGATCTTATCAGATTCTCTCTCTCTCTCTCTCTCTCTCTCTCTCTCTCTCTCTCTATATATATATATATATATATGTATTTCTCTCTCTCTCTCTCTCTCATTCTCTCTCTCTCTCTCTCTCTCTCTCTCTCTCTCAGCGATGCAACTATAAATACTGACATAACACTTTTCATACTTTATAAGATAAACCTAAATATAAGGTTACAATTCACGTGTTAAAATAAAAACTTTTCTAACATTTCATTAGCACAATTCATGACCTACTAAATCTGTTGGTCTTGATGTCAGAGTAACCCTCTTTTTTTAAAAAGATAATACACAACTCGGAGTGAAACTTTATATAAATTTCTATTTATATAAAACTATATGAAGTATTTAAGAAAAGTTCACTCATATAACATGGAGAACAGCAATAGTGGCATATTTCGTAATATTCAAAGTTCAAAAAATTAACTTGCAAGAACGAAATTTTTACCATATTATTTCATCATTAAAATTTTCATAATCTGATATTATCAGATCGTCAAGTGATCCTAATATTCTAACATGGATTATAGATTTCCAGTAATATGTAAAAGTTTCATTTGTGAGTTTTTAAGTAAGAAAATTGCTCCAACCTGCATGACAATAATTGTGAAAAATTAATTTACGAAAGCTGAATTATGTATATACGATAATAGGAAAAGTACTGGTCAGTCTCTAGGACACTGCCCTGGCCTTTCCAATTGCCATTCATGAGCGACCTTTAAGCACCAACAATAATAAAAATAATAATAAAAAATACACTCAACTAAATTTTTCTAAACTATGAACTCTGCATAAAATGAGATATGAATATATGTAATTTTACTGTATATACTGTATAACGAAACACAAAAAAAGATAACGATGAACAGAATGAATTATATATTGAGAAACGAGGTAGGACGAGGACAATTAACATACTGTAAAAACTGCGTGGAAAACAAGCGGACACAGTACATTTCGGGTGACATTCCTCCTAACAGAACAGAATATAAAATCCTTTTGAGTTCACAGCAGCTGCAGGAATTCTTCCAGCAAAGAAAATAAAATTACAGCTTTTCAGGCTGCAAATCAAGTTTTTATACCCGTTTAAAGGTAGCTCATGAATGCCAGACGCAAGGGGCAGGAACATGGCCTTATCAAGCAGGACAATGCCCTAGAGACTGACCATATATACAGATGATCTGCAGATTGTGAATTTTAAATCAAGGACGCATATTTTTGGAAGTACGTATTTACGTACAATAAGAACTTATGAACGGCTTGTCATTGTAGAATAATATGTCTTGCTTGTAAACCTTACATCTCTCGTAGAATAGCTTGGATAAAGTTATACAATACGTCGCGTATCATCGCAGTATTCAGTAGGATAAAAGGACCTCTTGTAGGAGTACCCTGTAGGGTACAAGTAACTTGTGTAGGGATATACAGTAGGATAAAAGTATATCTTGAAGGAGTACCCTGTAAGGTACAATTAACTCGTGTTAGAATATACAGTAGGATTCAAGTACCTCTTGTAGGAGTCCCCTGTAAGGTACAAGGAACTCGTGTAGGGATATACAGTAGGATAAAAGTATATCTTGAAGGAGTACCCTGTAAGGTACAAGTAACTCGTGTAGGGATATACAGTAGAATAAAAGGACCTCTTGTAGGAATACCCTGTAAGGTACAAGTAACTCATGTAGGAATGTACACTAGGATACAACTAACTCTTTTGGGAGTACACCCTATAGGAGTACGTACGGTGCAAGTAACCTCTGTAGGAGTACATAGCATAGTACAAGTACCCCATGTAGAAATACACAGTAGGGTACAACTGACCCCCGTGGCGGTACACAGTGAGGTATAAATATCCTTCACGTCACCAAAAACAAAGGATATCAAACATGTCCAGTTATACTTCAATATTTTTTTTTTCACATAAGCATGAGAGTAAAAACAAAAGAACAACCCGCTCGAGATTTCAACCAGAGTGGAATACTGCAAAAGAAGTTGCCAATAAATTAGAAAGTTTATCTTGTTTAGAAACCCCCCTCCCCCGAAAAAAAATTAAATATAGAAATATTTTTTACAGATACTTGTCTACTTTCAGTAATGGTATTTTTAAAGTATGAACGGAACATTGATATTTTGCGCTTCCTTTATCAATAATATTGATGAGTGTAATATGCTGACATGTAGAAGAACAAAGGTTAAGAAAATGGCAAAATAGAATTAAAAAAAAAAAATTGTTATATTACTGGTCTAGCGTTAAACCCTCTATATTGAGACGGCCGTGGTTAAACCCCAGTCTGACTAAAACAAAACATTCCTTTTATGCAATAACTAAAAATATCCACTAATTGGCAATGTGACATTTCAGGTTTTCGTTTCTTCCCCATTTAAGAGCAGAGCCTTGTGGTGGTCTATGTGGTAACGTCCCTGAATGGTGAACGCCAGACTGGGGTTCGAGTCCCGCTCAACCTCATTAATTTCTTTGTCGCTGCAACCTAACCATCCTTGTGAGCTAAGGATGCGTGATTTGGGGGAGCCTATATGTCTATCTGCTGAGTCATCAGCAGCCATTGCCTGGCCCTCCTTGGTCCTAGCTTGGGTGGAAAGGGGACCTGGGCGCTGATCATATGTATTTATGGTCAGTCTCTTAGGGTACTGTCCTGCTAGCTTGGGCAATGTCACTGTCCCGTGCCTCAGCCATTCATTAGCGACCTTTAAACCATCAAAGTAAAAAAAAAAAAATGTCAATGGCGAAGGTAAGCAGTGGTCTTATTTAACGGGACACGTAATACTAAAATCTCCTCCAAACCGATATATATATATATATATATATACCTTGCGAGATGACCAACAATATTGACTAATAGGTTTTAATGTCGTTACTGTTTCTTAAAATATTTTATTGTTCTTTATTTCTCATATCGTTTATTCATTTCCTTAATTCCTTTCCTTGCAGGGTTATTTTTCCCTGTTGGAACCCCTGGGCTTATAGCATCTTGCTTTTCCAACAAGTGTTGCATATTACCTAGTAATAATGATGATGATGATGATGATGATGATGATGATGATGACGACGACAACAGAATTTTCAAAAGTAAAAAAAAAAGGTGCCGGGAAATAACTGATTTCAAGTTAACATATTAAGAGGACTATTTATATTTCTTATTTCTCTTCCTGCAGTTTTTTTTTTTTTTTTTTTTTTTTGGAAGTTTTTATAGTTAATATATGAAAGATCTAATTTAATGTTGTTACTGTTTTTAAAATAATTTGTTTTGATTGTTTATTACTGCTCTTGTGGTTTTAGATTTCCTTGTTTCCTTTCCTCACTGGGCTATTTTTTCCCCGTTGGAGCCCCTGGACTTGTAGCATCTTACTCTTCCAACTAGGGTAGGGTCTTAGCTTGTAATACTAATAATAATAATAATAATAATAATAATAATAATAATAATAATAATAATAATAACTCGCCTTTGGTAGCAAATAAATATACAACTCTCTCTCTCTCTCTCTCTCTCTCTCTCTCTCTCTCTCTCTCTCTCTCTCTCGCTCTCTCATAATACACCCCAGACCCTATATGACTCCTCTTCCGCTGTAATAGAAGCTGGAGGTATTATTGGATTTGTTCAGTTTCCAAGGATCTCATAAGGCTAAAATGGATTCAGGCTTGGCTGAGCGAGAAATAAAAGGAGGAGGAGGAGGAGGAGGGGGAGAGGGGGAGGGGAGGAGGAGGAGAGAGAGAGAGAGAGAGAGAGAGAGAGAGAGAGAGAGAGAGAGAGA
>NC_090732.1:5465802-5473302 GCF_036898095.1 Palaemon carinicauda
TGTAGCAAATCTTGTCTCCATTTGAAACCGTGTAGGAAAACTTGTCTCCATTCGAAACCGTGAAGCAAATCTTGTCTCCATTCGAAACCGTGTAGCAAATATTGTCTCCATTCGAAACCATGTAGAAAATCTTGTCTCCATTCGAAACCTTGTAGCAAACCTTGTCTGCATTCGAAACCTTGTAGCATATCATGTTTCCATTCGAAATCTTGTAGCAAATCTTGTCTCCATTCGAAACCTTGTAGCAAATCATGTATCCATTCGAAACCTTGTAGAAAATCTTGTCTCCATTCGAAACCGTGTAGCAAATCTTGTCTCCATTCGAAACCTTGTAGAAAATCTTGTCTCCATTCGAAACCGTGTAGCAAATCATGTATCCATTCGAAACCTTGTAGAAAATCTTGTCTCCATTCGAAACCGTGTAGCATATCATGTCTCCATTCGAAACCTTGTAGAGAAACTTTTCGCCATTCGAAACCTTGTAGCAAAACTTGTCGCCATTCGAAACCTTGTAGCGAAACTTGTCACCATTCGAAACCTTGTAGCAAATCTTTTCTCCATTCGAAACCTTGTAGCAAATCTTGTCTCCATTCGAAACCTTGTAGCAATTCTTGTCTCCATTCGAAACCTTGTAGCAAATCTTGTCTCCATTCGAAACCTTGTAGCAATTCTTGTCTCCATTCGAAACCTCGTAGCAAATCTTGTCTTCATTCGGAACCTCGTAGCAAATCTTGTCTCCATTCGGAACCTCGTAGCAATTCTTGTCTCCATTCGAAACCGTGTAGCAAATCTTGTCTCCATTCGAAACCGTGTAGCAAATCTTGTCTCCATTCGAAACCGTGTAGCAAATCTTGTCTCCATTCGAAACCGTGTAGCAAATCTTGTCTCCATTCGAAAACTTGTAGCAAATCTTGTCTCCATTCGAAACCGTGTAGCAAATCTTGTGTCCATTCGGAACCTTGTAGCAAATCTTGTCTCCATTCGAAACCTTGTAGCAAATCTTGTCTCCATTCGAAACCTTGTAGCAAATCTTGTCTCCATTCGAAACCGTGTAGCAAATCTTGTCTCCATTCGGAACCTTGTAGCAAATCTTGTCTCCATTCGAAACCTTGTAGCAAATCTTGTCTCCATTCGAAACCGTGTAGCAAATCTTGTCTCCATTCGAAACCTTGTAGCAAATCTTGTCTCCATTCGAAACCGTGTAGCAAATCTTGTCTCCATTCGGAACCTTGTAGCAAATCTTGTCTCCATTCGAAACCTTGTAGCAAATCTTGTCTCCATTCGGAACCTTGTAGCAAATTTTGTCTCCATTCGAAACCTTGTAGCAAATCTTGTCTCCATTCGAAACCTTGTAGCAAATCTTGTTTCCATTCGAAACCTCGTAGCAAATCCTGTCAATATATCGTGAAAATCCCACCATAATATAGCATCGGGTATTCCATTGTGAATTCTCATCTTGAAATAGTCCTCATAAAACCTGCGACTTTCATTGACCATCAAAGTGGAGACAGATATGAAGATAATTTGAAAAGTTTTCCTCGTTCAGGAGAGAATGTACCCAAGCAGATAAGAATGGATGATGAAGGTTCACGAGAGAGAGAGAGAGAGAGAGAGAGAGAGAGAGAGAGAGAGAGAGAGAATTGATCTGCGCAATGCAATCCTTGAGAACCTAACGATATCCTTTTAGGCATGAAATTGTACGACAAGGCCCAGTGGGATGCTTATATACAAGACTAGTTTTGATTTATTACAATTCGTCATTGACGCAATCCAAAGCTATTAAACTAGCCTATAATTTTAAAGGTTGCCCATGAATGGCAGAGGCTAGGAACAGTGACATTGCCCTATCAAGTAGGAAAATGCTCTAGAGACTGACCTTATATACATTTAATCAGCGCCCAAGGCCCTCTGCACCCAAGCTAAGACAAAAGAAGGGCCAGGCCATGTCTGACATTGATTCAGCAGATAGACCTATAGGCTCCCCCAAACGCACCGTCCTTGCTTCACAAGGATCATGAGGTTGCAGCGACCAAAGGAACTAACAAGTTTAAGCGGGACTCGAACGCCCCTCTGGCTACCACCAGTCAGGGATGTTACCTCATAGGCAACCAGGTGAATGATAAATAGACATAAGTCTAAGGCTTCATGAAAATTTTAGCCGAAAATAAATTCATGGAAAAATAAATGTTTTTATGTTGAACAGGCTGACTTAAGACTTTTTGAAGTTTATAGATGAAAGATCTGTTTTATTGTTACTTTTCTATTCTTAAAACATTTTATTTTAATGGTTTATTACTTCTCATGTAGTTTATTTGTTTCCTTATTTCCTTTCCTCGCTGGACTGTTGGAGACCTTGGGCTAACAGCATCCTGTTTTTCCAATGAGGGTTGTAGCTTACCAACTACTACTACTACTACTACTACTACTACTACTACTACTACTACTAACAATAATAATAATGATAATATTTTCCCTGTTCGAGCCCTTGGGCTTACAGCAACCTGCTTTTCCAATGCCTAGCTAATAATAACAATAACAATAATAATAATAACAATAATAATAATAATAATAATAATAATAATAATAATAATAATAATAATAATAATAATAATATTTTCCATGTTGGAGACCTTGGTCTTACAGCATTCTGCTTTTCCAATGAGGGTTGCAGCTTAGTTAATAATAATGATAATAATAATGATAACAATAATAATAATGATAATAACAATAATGATAATAATAATAATGATAATAATAATAATAATAATAATAATAACAACAATAATAATAATGAAAATAACAATAATAATAATAATAATAATAATAATAATGATGATAATAATAACAATAATAATAATAATATTTCCTTTGCTTACTGGGCTGTTATTTTTTTTTTTTTTTTGGGGGGGGGCTTTGGCTTATAGTAATAATAATAATAATAATAATAATAATAATAATAATAATAATAATAATAATAATAATAGCTGAGTTAATAATAATGATGATGATAATAATAATAATAATAATAATGCTAATAATAATAATAATAATGAGAAATAACAATAATAATAATAACAATAATAATAATAATAATAATAATAATAATAATAATAATAATAATATTTCCTTTACTTACTGGGCTGTTATTTTTTTTTTGGGGGGGGGCCTTTGGCTTATCATAATAATAATAATAATAATAATAATAATAATAATAATAATAATAATAATAATACTAAGTCATAAATCTACCTGTAAATAATAAGGACGAGTATTGTACATCTTCCTTACAAGACTCGAAAGAAAACAAGGGATCAAAGCAGGGAAAAGCCGACATAAGAAGTTAGGAAGGAAACGTAAGCTTCTGTTAATTGGCGAGATAAACTCTTGTTCTTTTCTTTCTACCTTTAAAGATTTATAATCTTCTAAAATTAATTTTCAAAACACTTAAAATAACTAACGTGCAACCGCCTCGTTTGATCTATTTCTAGGAGCTACTTAATAAAATAAATTTTCTTTTGATAAAAGGAAGAGTTGGAAGACCCAGGCCTACATGGCTGAGGGCTATGAAGCGTCAAGTGACAACATGCAACAGCCTTTCCTTTTGATAAAAGGAAGAGTTGGAAGACCCAGCCCTACATGGCTGAGGACTATGAAGCGTGAAATGACAACATGCAAAAGCCTCGTTTAACCCATGTTTAGGAGCTACTTAATAAAATAGCTTTCCTTATTATAAAAGGAAGAATTGGAAGACCCAGGCCTACATGGCTGAGGGCTATGAAGCGTGAAGTAACCTATTTTAGGAGCTACTTAATAAAATAACTTTCCTTATGATAAAAGGAAGAGTTGGAAGACCCAGGCCTACATGGCTGAGAACTATAAAGCGTGAAATGACAACATGCAAAATCTTCGTTCAACCTATTTTTAGGAGCTACTTAATATAATAAATTTTCTTTTGATAAAAGGAAGAGTTGGAAGACCCAGGCCTACATGGTTGAGGACTATGAAGCGTCAAGTGACAACATGCAACCGCCTCGTTTGATCTATTTTAAGAGCTACTTATTAAAATAACTTTCCTTATGATAAAAAAAGAGTTGGAACACCCAGGCCTACATGGCTGAGGACTATGAAGCGTCAAGTGACAACATGCAACCGCCTCGTTTGATCTATTTTAAGAGCTACTTATCAAAATAACTTTCGTTATGATAAAAGAAAGAGTTGGAACACCCAGGCCTACATGGCTGATTACTATGAAGCGTGAAATGGGAGATGGTGAATGGAGAAATATTGAAATAAAAGCTCAAGATGGAGTCGACTAGCGGATTCTAAGCGAGGCCCTTTGCATCAATAGGCATAGGAAGAGATGATGATGACGATGATAAAAGGGAAAAGCTGGTTAGGATATGTCTCCCTGACAACATCCTTTTGGTTACGTCAAAATGCCTCCAAGGGAAATGGCAAAGACAGGCCGTAAGATGAGATGATATTCTTTCACGATCTAATCACTGCATGTGCAAAATCATAAACAATAAAGCTACAAAATAGCTGTAGAAAGTAAATATTATGGAAACTAAACTTACATCATCATTTTCCTTCCAGCTGCTGACCTGCAAATCAATTTATCTTATTCCAGTCACACAAGTGGAATGGCTGACGTCATTAATTATAAAATTCTCGAAACCTTACTAACAGGTCAGGAAGATTTTCTTCAAATAAAAAGGGGAAAAAAACTGGGAAAAAAATGATTTACATACAGATCGGATGTCCCATATCAACCTAGAGGGGTACTCAGTAGAGCGCAGACCTCCGTCGCGGCAGCTTATTTCTGGACCTTTGACCTATGATCTTAACATGTGGATTTTCATACACTCAAATATGAACCAATTTTTATGTCTCTGTAACAAAGATGTCCAAACTTATGGCTGCTTGCGTGAATTGAATATTCTCCTTGACCGTTACCTTAACCTTTGACCTTGACCTTCCAAAATCTAATCATTTCCAGATTTTTACATAACAGTTAATCCCTGCAAGTTTCATTACTCTACGATTGAAATTGTGGCCAGAAAGCTGTTCACACACACACACACACACAAACACACAAACAAAAAGGGGCGAAAAAAAAATAACTTTCTTCCAACTTCATTGGCTGAGGCAATTAAAGTTGCGATTATAAACAAATAAAATTGAATAACTGAGAAAATTTTTTTTTTAAACATTCAAATCAAAAAGAATATAATTTTTTTTTTTTTCACATTTAATGGAAAGTCTGCTTCATAGGACCCTTCTTAGACTATCAAAACTAATATTTTTCCGAAGAGCATTTTCTCTCCTTTGGTGCAGAAGAAAATCTTTCTCAAAAGAAGTTTCCCACTGCAGAAAAGCAATCATGGAACTCTTCTCCGGCACCAATAAAATTTGGCACTGGAAAATCCTTCGCTCCTGCATCCTATCAGAGAAGATTACTCCCTAAGGATTTCAAAGCACTACTCGAGGGATTACGGTTTTAATTCCACATAAAAAGGCAGACGTTATTCCGTTATGAGAATTATACAGCGTTATATGTAAGAAGGGTCCGTCTAAAACAATGTATGTATGTATGTATGTATGTATGTATATAGATTTCTATTTCATACTGGGATCAAACCTTAACCTCTTCAAATGAAAGGCAAGGTCGCTAGGTAGCGTGATTGGTAGCGACATTGCCTTTCATTTAAAGGGACTAGGATTCGATCCCAGTAATGTAGAAAATTTTATTTCGATTCGACCACGATATTGTGTTGATTTTCATTCATACATACATACATACATACATACATACATATATATATATATATATATATATATATATATATGTATATATATATATATATATATATATATATATATATATATATATATATATATAGTGTATATATATATATATATATATATATATATATCTATTTATATTTATACATATATATACATAACATACACACACACACACACACACACATATATATATATATATATATATATATATATATATATATATATATACATATATATATATATATATATATATATATATATATATAGTCAGAAACTTTCTCTTTATCATATAAGGGAGAAATGACTATCTTTTCAAAGCACTAAGCCACGTGGCAGTGGAATAGCAACCCACAGACTACTGACGCAGATTTTCGTGTCATTTGATAACTTTTCATACATGAAGCTATACCATGAAGAAGGTACATTTTAACGCAAACACCAGCCCTTGTGATGTAGATAATAACTCTTCTGCACGAAGAGCATGTGAGCTGTCAATGCAAACTTCATTTTGTAAATGAATGATCAATTATAGTTACCTCGCCAACAAAGTTGGAAAGAGGTTATGTTTTCGCCTCTGTTTGTGTGTGCGTGTTTTGTTTGTGAACAGCTTCCTGGCCACAGTTTTAATCGCAGAGTAATGAAACTTTCAGGGATTAACTGTTATGTAAATATCTGGAAATTATTAAATTTTGGAAGGGCAAGGTCAAAGGTCAAGGGCACGGTCAAGCAAAAGGTCGAGAAATAATCTGCCACAGTGGAGGTTTACACTCTATTGAGTGCCCCTCTAGTTAACCAAGCGTTGCACATACAGTACATCACAGAGGTATATTCCAGGAAAGAGGGGTAATGTCATTGAGTTTATGGTGCTATTTACGATCTCTCGAGTTTCCATTTATCTAAAAAGAAATTTTCCAGAAATCAATATTATTATTATTATTATTATTATTATTATTATTATTATTATTATTATCATTATTATTATAGTTATTATTATTACTTGCTAAGCTACAATCCTAGTTAGAAAAGCAGGATGCATTAAGCCCTTGGGCTTCAATGGGGAAAATAGCCCAGTAAGGAATGGAAATAAGGTAACTACAAGAGAAGTAATTAACAACTAAATTAAAATATTTTAAGAACAGTAACATTAAAATAAATCTTTCATATATAAACTATAAAAACTATAACAAAACAGGAGGAGGAGAAATAAGATAGAATAGTGTGCCCGAGTGTACCCTCAAGCATGAGAACTCTAGCACAAGACAGTATAAGACCTAAGGCCAAAGAACAATGGTTTGATTTTAAAGTATCCTCCTAGAAGAGCCACTTGCCATAGCTAAAGAGTCTCTTCTACCAAAAAGGAAAGTAGGCAGAATATTTTAATGAATGCCTAAAAAAAGCTGAAAGCGAAATTAATCTTCAACAGCTGACAAACGTTACATTTAGTACTGAATGAAGTTCTATGCTAACTTGATAATCATTAATATAAAGTTAAAACAGAGGTTTGGGGAAGCGTCAAACTAAAAATGAAAATGATTTTTTTTACTCAATTGCGCAGATTTTTAATATGATATATAAGATTATTCGATATAGCATTTCATATGTAATAAAATGCCAGAAATATTTTCACATAAAAGTAAGAATTGGTTAAGTCATTTCAAGTTTTATATCAATAAACAAACGTCTCTCATCCAA
>NC_090732.1:5478302-5480802 GCF_036898095.1 Palaemon carinicauda
GGAGCCTATAGGTCTACCTGCTGTGTCATCAGCATCCATTGCCTGGCCCTCCTTGTTCAAGCTAGCTTGGATGGAGAGAAGCCTTTGGGCACTGATTATACGTATATATGGGCAGACTTTAGGGCATTGTCCTGCTTGCTAGGGTAGTGCCACTGTCATTTGCCCCTGCCATTCATGAGCGGCCTTTAAACCTCTCATAGCACTCAAAAAGCTGTCCGTCACAAACTCATGAGGAGTTTGGTTGATTCTGATTTTAAACAAAGAACCTGAATTCAACACTAATTTGTTTACCAGGGTTGATGTATTCTCATGTATACCTTGACTACTGAGTGGATAAGACACTGCCATCACTGTATTAAGCCACAAAGAGTACAGAGTTGCATCTTGGCAACGATAAATGCATTTATCGATTTTTTTTCTCTCTCCCTTCAACTATTTTTCGACATAAATCGGATTTAGGACCAGTAAGAGGAGAGACTAAGAGCGCTTTTAGATGGTGTTAACCTAATTCGAACCCACAAGAGCTTTTACCCATAGACAATATTATGGAGATATTAAAAAGAAAAAAAAAAAAGAACGCCTATAACCATTCAAGTACTCTTATTTGAAAAATTACATAATTTGCATACTTAAGTTATAAAAAGTTTAATGCAAGCCTAATTTAACTGTTTAAAAAAAAAATCATTAACTAAGAAAATGCCATTAATACAATGTTGTTTTTACCATTATGTATTTTTTTACTTCTTAATAACAAGATTAACTACACTCATTGAGAGCTGTTGTTCAAAAAGTTTATGTTTCAACTGATAATGAACATAATAGAAATAGAAACTTTCTTGTATAACCCAAGAGCATAAATGGCGTGATATCATCATATCTGCACTCTTTGGTGTAGGCTTAACAGTTCCTCCTTTACTTGAACCAGATGGTTCTGTCACTCACTGTTCAAAGGAAAAAGGCAAACCTTTTGGATGATGTGTTTGATAATAGGCAGTGATGAAAAACTGGATCTTCCTCATTCCTGTTTTCCTGAGGCTTAACGAACTTAGTTTAGCTTTTCGGTCAGGTGAAATTAAAACATATTACTGGAACTAAATGGTACTTTTCCTTTGTTATTTTTAAAGACTGCTGATTTCCTAGCTCCTAAGTTGTCTATTATTTTTCTCAAGTTAACAATTAGTAATAATACTCCATTGGGTATATGCGTTGCGGTAGCTCTAGCCTTGCCAATTACTTCCTAATTTCAATAACTCCCATATTAACTAGCGTTTTCAACACCTATTGACAAAATTACTAAATAGATCTGCCAATAATCTGTTCCATAATTTACAGTTCAGGATTAGAAAAGCCTTTGGAGATATGTCATGCTCTTCTCACAATCTCCAATGCTGTACAGAAATCCCCTGATTGTGGGCAGGAAGTTCGTATGAATGGCCTTGATTTTAATGCTGCCTCTAACCGTGTTCAAACTTAAAGCATATAGAAATTCATGTATTTTCTAGATATCATTAATGAAACTTTAACTAACAGTTCATGGGCACCTTAGTAACTATAGAAATATAATACATGGATTACCTTTCCTAATATATACACATATGTGTTTTGGCCTAAAAAATTTCACTGCATATGCAGATGATGCCATTATCTTTGCATAAATTCAATCTCCTGAATGGGGACCTATAGTTGCTGAATCCGTTAATAGAAGTCTAGCTATATTTAATACGCGATGCAAATTATGAGGCATGAAGTTAAACCCTAACAATACTCGGAAGTATGAATGTAAGTAGGTCGTGGGCAGTTGCTCTTAAACATCCAGATCTTTGCATTGATATATCTTTCTAAATATAAACAACTCATTTAAAATTCTAGACGTGATTATTAGCTCAAGATTTATTTTTGATAATCTCATTCGGTCTGTTCTACTTGAATTCTTATGGTTATTTAAGGGAAAAAATTTATAGTTTCTATTATAACAAAAAAATCATTTGCTTTTATTTGTTTTGTTTTACGAAGAATATTTGGCTACATAAATAACACGAGGGGTGGAGAGAGACATGTCATAGATTAACGTCATGGATTGGGCTGTTCATTTTAATCACAAACCTGATTACGAGAAAGGTGATGATTGCTGGGCCAAACAATTTGATTGCTCATCAACTAGTTGGTATTCTTTTAAATCTTTAAGTCATTTGCGTTTGAATGCCTTTTATATGACTTAAAGCCCTTACGTTAATATTATTATTTCTATTGTTACCATTGTTGTTATTGTTATTGTGTTTGTTATTATTGTTGTTGTTATTGTTATTGTGTTTGTTATTATTGTTGTTGTTATTGTTATTGTGTTTGTTATTATTGTTGTTGTTATTATTATTGTTAGTATTGTTATTAATGTTGTTATCATTATTATTATCATTATTATTATTATTATTGTTGTTGTTATTGTTATTGTGTTTGTTATTATTGTTGTTGTTATTGTTATTGTGTTTGTTATTATTGTTGT
>NC_090732.1:5488302-5495802 GCF_036898095.1 Palaemon carinicauda
TAACAATGGACTTTTTCTCAATACTTTTTTTCATGAATTAGGATCAATTATTCTTTACTTTTAGGTTAAGAATTACTTGTAACTGATTACATTTGCCAATTTTACCCATCACTACATACGTTGCATTGACAGTTTATATATGATTTATGAATATCAGATATTTGCTCTTTTTCCTAGAAATATTTTCCAGGAGAGAGAGAGAGAGAGAGAGAGAGAGAGAGAGAGAGAGAGAGAGAGAGAGAGAGAGAGAGAGAGAGAGAGAGAGAGAGAGCGTGTGTGTTGTTCAATGTCTCTTCAACCCAAAAATATTATATTTGACGTGTGCTACCTTGGATGAACCATATGTTTGATGAATTGTAAAATTAAAAAACATAGTGACAAGCTCATTACGATACGAATTAAATAATGACAATTTTACAAAAACTTCAATCACTTTGAAAAGTCTTATTTTTCTTCTCCGGACATTTAATGTTTCACAAATAAATTTTGAAGAAACACTTTTTCCCTTCTTAACCTATAATGAAAATAGTCGAAGTTATTTGTATAAAATCTAAATTATATATATATATATATATACATATATATGTATATATATATATATATATATATATATATATATATATATATATATATTACATATAAATATATATATATATATATATATACATATATATATACATATATATATACAGTATATATATTCATATATATAAATATATACATAAATATATATATGTAGATATATCTATATTCATATATATATACAGTATATATATATATATATATATATATATATATATATATATATATATATACACATATTTATGTGTATAAATATACATATAAATACATATATATAAATATAAATATATATATATAAATATATATATACATATATATATATTTATATATATATACACAGTATATATATATTCATATATATAAATATATACATAAATATATATATATATATATATATATATATATATATATATATATATACATATATATATTCATATATAAATATATATATATATATATATATATATATATATATATATATATATATATATATATTTTATATGTATAAATATATAAATATATATAAATATATATATATATATATAAATATAAATATATATATATATATATATATATATATATATATATATATATATATATATTCAAATAAGCCATATATATTTTTGATACATTAATGTCTGGATTCTCTTAACGACCTCGGGATCAGAGCCCCAGGCGAAATCACACAAAGACAAGAGCTTAGCTCCGGCCGGGGATCGAACCCTGATCGGCAAGCCTGTACAGACAGTGACTAAGCCACGTGGCCAAGTGGCTTAGTCACTGTCTGTACAGGCTTGCCGACCAGGGTTCGATTCCCGGCCGGAGCCAAACTCTTGTCTTTGTGTGATTTCGCCTGGGGCTCTGATCCCGAGGTCGTTAAGAGAATCCAGACATTAATGTATCAAAAATATATATGGCTTATTTGAATATGAAAAACACGTAAAAATGTGCAAAATTTATCATATATATATATATATATATATATATATATATATATATATATATATATATATATATATATATATATATATATATATATATATATATATATATATATAGCCTCTTAAATTAGCTCCGTTGTATTCTCGTTACATGCAATCAATCTTGAATTCCTTTTTATATGTTTGTTTCCATATTTACTTTATCAATGCTCTGGTAATGGAACAACAATCCCAGCAACTGTATATATCATTAAAGTGCAATATTTTATGCATCACACCAACGTGGGCGATTAAAATTATCTAATAACTGAAAACCCTCAACCGGAAATTGGCCTTGGTTGTGTCATTTTAAGTACTACATATAACATTGTACAATGCAATACTTCAACAATGACTAATTTACGTAACTTTAACTCTTGCATCTATTTGATAATATAACATAGTTCTTCACGATGCTGATTCGCTTAATGCTATTAATAAAAATTAAAACTCTGGACTAATACAGTGGAAACGTGTTCGCCTAGCATTCGCATAGCAGCAAATCGATCCAAACCCGGGACCGTGAGTTTAAGCTGTTTACTAGGGAGGCCACTGCTGTGGTTGGGCACTACAGTTGGGGGTTGGGCTTGCTCGGCTGACGTTCTGGTAGGCATCTATTCTGATGGAACTGGAGCTGAAACCAGACACCTTTAACATTTTAACCTTTAAAAGTGCATAACATAAAACGCAAATTGAAATATTAAATATCATGGTCACATTGGTTGAGGAATAAATTCGTATATATATATATATATATATATATATATATATATATATATATATATATATATATATAGATATATATATATATATATATATATATATATATATATATATATATATATATAGATATATATATATATATAATCCGATTTCATTTAATTCCAAAACGATATATTTGATTAGCATATTGAATTAATCTTGCTAATTCTTGTCTTATTATAATTGTAGTGGATGAATGATATAACAACAATTAATGAAATAATTATTCATAAAATAATCTACCCATATTTTTCAAAGTAAGAGTTTCTTTTCTCATCAATTTGATAATTTATTAAACAAGCATTCATAATCTTTAGTTTGAGTATTTTTATATAATTATAATCAACCTTATTTGGACCAACTAGTTCTAAAAATCCGGTTTCATTTAATTTCTAAACGATATATTTTTCAAAGCAGGCCTTCCTTTTCTAAATAACTTTATAATTTATTAAAACAAGCATTTATAAATTATATTTAGTCTGAACACAAAAACAATACAAACGGCCAATGTAAATGCCACACAACAAAGTAATTAAAAATATCAGACTAGTGTTTATTCTTCCTAGTATGACTTCTCTCGCAGAAGAAATTTTGAATTAGAAAACCAATTTTGAGAGCAGCACGCTTACTGCAATAGGACTCCAGGGGATGGGACCCAAGATGAATATCCTAGTCAACTGAAGTCATGCATAATGAGAGAGAGAGAGAGAGAGAGAGAGAGAGAGAGAGAGAGAGAGAGAGAGAGAGAGAGAGAGAGAGAGAATTTTTATATTGACATCTATTTTGGACTTTGTTACAATAAAAAATGTGTTATAAACATTAGTAGTACAGAACAAGTCCATTAAGCATGAAGCTTTTATATGGACTAGATTTAGTTAACATAAAAATAAGGACATGCAAGTGTTATGAGAGAGAGAGAGAGAGAGAGAGAGAGAGAGAGAGAGAGAGAGAGAGAGAGAGAGGGAGAGATTTAGGATCAAATGTTTCTGTAGCTAACCTTTATTTCAAACAAAATAAAAGATGAATTCCCAATAAAAATGCATTCATATTACATTTAATATTCATTACCACCATATTAAAAAGGCAATATTGTAATGTACATTAAAAATTATATATGATCGCGTTTACAAATAAAATTAATAAACAAATTTACAGGTATCAGTGGAATTTCATAAGTTAAAAAAAAAAAAAAATATGTTGAGCAGGTTGACGTCAATGAGTCTCTCTACGTAGTATATATATATGACTGGTCTATTTCAACATCACTATTCATCTATTTCAACATCACTATTCACCTTAAAACATTATATATTTTTTCCTGTTAAAGCCCTTGGGCTTACAGCATCTTGCTTTTCCAACTAGGGTCGTACATTAGCTAATAATAATAATAATAATAATAATAATAATAATAATAATAATAATAATTTCTAGAGGGGCATTCAGTAGAGCAGACCTCCGCCGTGGCAGCTTATTTCTCGGCCTTTTGCTCGACCTTGACCTTTGACCTTAACATGTATTAATTGGCGTACTAATTGGAGTAGATTTTCATACACTCGAATATGAACAAAGTTTGAAGTCTCTATGACAACGACGTCCAAACTTATGGTTAATTACGTGAATTGGACATTTTGCTTGACCGTGACCTTGACCTTGAACTTCTAAAATGTAATAAATTTCCAGATTTTACATAACAGTTAATCCTTACAAATTACATTACTCCACGATTAAAATTGTGGCCAGGAAGGTGTTCACTAATAAACACACAAACAGAGGGTAAAACATAACCTCCTTCCAACGTCGTTGGCAGAGGTGGCAATAATAATAATAATAATAATAATAATAATAATAATAATAATAATAATAATAATATGGTGCTTATTTTACACATTCCTACTGTCCAACCTTTTTTATGGTCACCAAAGCTCACCCTAATTTGGACCCAATTTACCTCACCGGTGAAAAAAAAAAAAAGATACGTTTCGTCACTTTAAGATATATTTATAGTTCGTTAAGTATACTTCTAAGACCTGTGAACAGTTTGTGAAACTTTATATACCTATACACAATTATTTTCGTAACTAGCGTACGCGACCCGTCAGAAATGGATGGCTAAATATTTAGATAGGTATGTGTGTGTATATATATATATATATATATATATATATATATATATATATATATATATATATGCATATGCATATATATATATACATATATATATATATGTATATATATAATATGTATATATATACACATATATATATACTGTATATATATATATATATATATATATATATATATATATATATATATATATATATATATATATATATATATATATTTATATATATATACACGCATACACACCCAGACACTTGGTCTTTATTATATATAGGAGATTATCATATAAGATCTTATGATTACAGTCACCAAATACCATGATGAACACCCAATAATCTTAAATTCGATGACCAAAGAAAGTCCTTTGAAAATTCGAATACCAAATATGAATGTATCATTTCCCACGCCATCACGGGTTCGAGCCTTAATTTAATTTCTTTTCAGGATCTTCATAAAACGTTTCAGTGGAAACGTGATCCAAAATTATTTTGATATCGGTTAATTATTTCATTAGAAAGACATGGAATCTCTATAGGAGATCGCAAATGGGTTTCTTAATATATAATTGGGTTTCATTTTGGTGTCTTTTACAGAGGCTTTCTTTTAAATCTTATAAGATTCATGCGCATATTGGTTTAAAGGCTACTCGTGAATGACTTAGGCAAGGGACAATGGTATTGCCGAAGCAACATGATAATGCCCTAGAGACTGGCCATATCTAATATGATCAGCCCCCAAGCCCCCTCTCCATCTAAGCTGGGACCAGGGTGGGCCAGGCAATGGCTGCTGATGGATCGGCAGGTAGACCTATAGACTCCCACAAAAGCCCCAGGGAGGGTCAGGTAATGGCTGCTGATGACTCAGCAGATAAACCTATACGCTCCCACAAAACCCCTATCCTTAGCTCACGAAGATGGTGAGGTTGCAGCCACTAAAGGAACTACCGAGTTTAAAGGGACTTGAACCCCAGTCTGTCGATCACCAGTCAGGAACGTTACCGAGTTTAAAGGGACTTGAACCCCAGTCTGTCGATCACCAGTCAGGAACGTTACCGAGTTTAAAGGGACTTGAACCCCAGTCTGTCGATCACCAGTCAGGAACGTTACCGAGTTTAAAGGGACTTGAACCCCAGTCTGTCGATCACCAGTCAGGGACGTTACCACGTAGGCCACCATAATATAAAGTTAAGATCCATATAATTATAATGAAAGAAAACTGAAAATATCTACCTACCAATGAATATGAAATTATATTCAAACCCTTCGCTATCTTTTCACATTCTTTAAAAGTCAAAAATTAATTAAGCCTCAACTGCTCTCCCCATAAAAAGAGTAGATTTGAAATAACATCCAAAAATGTAGAAGTTTTAAACATTATCATACCGGTTTCTGTCCTTTAAGCTAACACGTGTTTTAAAAACGTTATTATTATAAATAAGTAAATATAAATATTCTTTTTACCTGAAGTCCTTAAAATTAAGGTTTTATCAGGCCATCAAAATCTTAAGAAATTTCTTAGTTATGCATATTTTCATAAATCAAATCAGTACAGTATTCAGAGTCACTTCCGAAGAATTGTGTCTAATGCTAAAAAATAAACAGCCATACGACATGGAAACCTTTCCATTAACGTGAGGTTTAAAATAGACATGCGGAATTACGAAGCAATACACGTATTTGCATAAAATGTATGACAGGTATATAAAACATAACCAACCCAATGAAACTAAAATAAAACCAACCTAAAGTAGTAACATATATTTATATATTTATTGTTTGAAATGGAGCTCTCGCTGGCAAAAATTTATATATCATGATATACATTTTTTTCCAGCACACGATGGTGCAAGAGCTTTCTCGCAAAAATTATTCTCTGCATGCTGTGAGCGATGTTCAATAAAACATGCCGTCATGGAAGCTGTGCCATTAGAATAATACTAGAAGGGCGAGTGTTGAACGCATGTACCTTTTTTCAAGACCTCGCTCTACATTTATCACCTCCGCCAACGAAGTTGGAAGGTGGTTATGTTTTCCCCCACGTTTTGTGTGTTTGTTTGTGAATAGCTTCCTGGTCACAATTTCAACCGCAGAGTAATGAAACTTACAGCGATTAACTATTATGTAAATAGCTGGAAATTATTAAATTTTGGAAGGTCAAGGATAAAGGTCAAGGTCAAGCAAAATGTCCAATTCGCGTATTCAGCCATAAATTTGGACATCGTTGTAACACATACTTCAATTTGGTTCATATTCGATTGTATGAAAATCCAAGCTATTTAATACATGCCAAGGTCCAAGGTCAAGGTCGAGCAAAATGTCGAGAAGTAAGCTGCCGTGGCGGAGGTCTGCGCTCTACTGACAATTTTTGAGTTAAGTGCTGAAATTTAGGTTGTTATCTTAATACTTCTCACGTTTATTTAAGCATCGTCAAGATATAAATCAAATGCAGTAGAAAACATTTGTCAACAATAAAATAAATAAAAAAATCCACTGGACAATTAATGATCGAAGGATGATGAAGGAAGATATAATCCAATATCCTCCGAGATGATATGGGTATAAACCACATACTGAACGTTAAGTAATAATAAAACAAAAAAAAAGGTCAATTTCTGTTTCATTGTTATAGACGTAATTTTCCAAATTTCCGAGGATGAATATTTAAATTACTGCCACTGTTCCACTTGATACAATAAAATTAATATTTCTCCTTCGCCGCGTTTCATGGTCCTACTTTGCAATAAAATGAAATAAAATAAATAACAATAAAAAAAATTAAAAATAAATATACAAATAATTGAATAAATTAGGTATTAAAATTTTGTTAACAAATGAAGTCACACGTCTTTTTATGTATGTATATGTATATGTATATATATATATATATATATATATATATATATATATATATATATATTATATACATATATATATTATATGAATATATATACATATATACACATATATAGAAATATATACACATACATATATATACGCATATATATACATATATATAGATACACACATATATATACTCTCTCTCTATATATATATAC
>NC_090732.1:5500802-5503302 GCF_036898095.1 Palaemon carinicauda
AGCGTTGATCTTCATACACTCAAAATTGAATCAAGTTTGAAGTCTCTGTGGCAACGATGTCCAAACTATATCTTATTACGTGAATTGGACCTTTTGCTTCACCGTGACTTTGACCTTTGACCTTGACCTTCGAATATTTAATAATTTCCAGCTTTATACTAAACAGTTAATCCCTGCAAGTTTCATTATTCTACGATTAAAATTGTGGCCCGGAAGCTGTTCACAAACACACAAACAGGGGGTAAAACATAACCACCTTCCAACTTCATTGGTGGATGTAATATATTAGGAAATTTAATATATAACGGTACCCGATGCAGGAGCAAAATGTATCTTTCAATTTCGAAAAAAAACTATAATCTCCCTCGAGGAGAGAAAGCTAAAAACTTCCGAATATTTAGTGCAAGGTAACATAGGTTGAAACAATTTGATAAATGGTGAAAAAATAAAAAAAAAAAACAACGAAAGGATTTTTTTGATTAGTGTGTGGAGCAAGCATAAATATTCAAAACTATATAATAAACCCCATACAAAAATGAACTATGGAAACCATACTTTACATTTTATCCAATTAAGATAAAATGGTCAATATATAAATAACACACACACACACACACACATATATATATATATATATATATATATATATATATATATATATATATATTCAAATAAGCCATATAATTTGATACATTAATGTCTGAATTCTCTTATCGACCTCGGGATCAGAGCCCCAGGCGGAACCACTCAAAGACAATAGCTTCTGACCGGCAGGGAATCGAACCCTGGTCCAGGAAACTTGTAACAACAGCGACTTACCACTTAGCCTCGAAGAATATCCAGACATTAATGTATCGAATGATATGGCTTATTTGAATATGAAAAACACGTCTAAATGTGCAAATTTATCATATATGCATACACACACACACACACACACACACACACATATATATATATATATATATATATATATATATATATATATTGAATCAAAGATTTAGATAAAAAAAAGCTGGAGATGAGATAGAAAAATTAAATCTGTAAACTTAAAAACAACTGAGGTGACTAAGGTCGTGGGATACGATTAAACTCTTAGATATTATTAAGAGAACAGAGGCAGTAAGAGCATATTGGGAGACTTTAAAATTTACTGTGAGTCAAGAGCACAGCAGGATGTGTAAAGGGGTCGGAAAAGGAAAAGAAAATAACAAGTGATGGATGAGGAAACTATAGGTTTAGTGAAAGGAAAATCTTATTATTTGAGGTCCAGTTCCATGATTGAAGAGGAGGGCAAGAACAGGTGTAAAAGAGGATGGGTGGAAGAATCGAGAATAAAAAATGAAAAAAGATATGTAAAGAAAAATTGAGAGGAGGCGATAAAGAGATATAAAGAATAAATGCAGAAAATGGCAAATAAACAAATAGATCTCAGAATAAATCTGTTCGTAATACTAGGCAGGCAGTTAATTCTAATAGCCAGGCCTTCTCCATCATGAGGCTCAATACTACACAGTATTCTAGAAGTTTGATTCCAGCTGTGACCAAGTTGTGGAATGACCTTCCTAATCGGGTAGTTGAATCAGTAGAACTTCAAAAGTTCAAAGTTGCAGCAAATGTTTTCATGTTGAACAGGCTGACATAAGTCTTTTATAGTTTATATATGACATGTCTGTTTTGACGTTGTTACTGTTTTTAGAATAATTTATTGTTAATTTGTTCTCGTCATTTATTTATTTCCTTATTTCCTTTCCTCACTGGGCTATTTTTCCCTATTGGAGCCCTTGGGCTTATAGCATCTTGCTTTTCCAACTAGGGTTGTAGCTTGGCTAGTAATAATAATAATAATAATAATAATAATAAAAGTTATTTTAATATAAGGATGATATACTCGCTTCAGCAAACTATCCCCGTGCAAAGGCTTTTACATTCATAATGAAAACGTTTTAGAAAATCTTAAGTGATTTAACATCAGATTGACATGTTGAACATTTTCTCACACCATAAAAACAACAATTTTGACAATAATATATCTACCAAGAATAGAACCAATACATATTCCATCGAGTCAGTCAGTCAGACAAGAAAAAATAAAAAAAAAAATAAAAAAAAAATGAAAATAAAAAGGCAACACTTTTTCATCTTTCAAATCTCCACTTTTGTTAATCAATATCTATCGTAGCCTTTCATCATCCCTCTTACCCCCCTCTCTCTCTCTCTCTCTCGCTGCTTCCATTCCCATTCCCATTCCAATTCCCAATTCCCGTGAAGCAGAATCATTTGGATTTGCTTCATGGAAGGAAGGGGGCGAGAAAAATGTCCCCCTCTCCGTTCTGATGGGAAACGAGCCATACGTTAGGGGCGTCATTTCTGCATAGACAAAGGGAGAAATATGACATATGATAACCGGGGGAGCATGGAAGATGAGAGAGAGAGAGAGAGAGAGAGAGAGAGAGAGAGAGAGAGAGAGAGAGAGAGAGAGAGAGAGACTCGTTCTAAA
>NC_090732.1:5510802-5548302 GCF_036898095.1 Palaemon carinicauda
TTATTTCTAGAAACCAGCTTGCCTTTCACAGAATCAATTTGGATTTGAAATCTGTGACAACCATGTGCGAACAAGTAATAATAATAACAATAATAATAATAAATAATAATAATAATAATAATAATAATAATAATAATACATCAACGAAACCAATCCTTCTTCATTACATTCGCTTTGATAAAAGTCAGCAAAGAAATTGGTAACTAGAAAAGCACTATGAGAGTGCAGACCTCCGCCAAGGCCGCTTATTTCTAGAAACCAGCTTGCCTTTCACAGCATCAATATAGCTTTGAAATTTTTGTGACAACCATGTGCGAACAAGTAATAATAATAATAATAATAATAATAATAATAATACATCATCTAAGTCTATCTTTCTTCATTGCATTCGCTGTGATAAAAGTCAGCAAAGAAATTGGTAACTAGAAAAGCACTCTGAGAGTGCAGACCTCCGCCAAGGCCGCTTATTTCTAGAAACCAGCTTGCCTTTCCCAGAATCAATTTGGATTTGAAATCTGTGACTACCATGTGCGAACAAGAAGTAATAATAATAATAATAATAATAATACATAATCTAGGTCTATCTTTCTTCATTACATTCGCTTTGATAAAAGTCAGCAAAGAAATTGGTAACTAGAAAAGCACTCTGAGAGTGCAGACCTCCGCCCAGGCCGCTTATTTCTAGAAACCAGCTTGCCTTTCACAGAATCAATATAGATTTGAAATGTTTGTGACAACCATGTGCAAACAAGTAATAATAATAATAATAATAATAATAATAATACATCATCTAAGTCTATCTTTCTTCATTGCATTCGCTGTGATAAAAGTCAGCAAAGAAATTGGTAACTAGAAAAGCACTCTGAGAGTGCAGACCTCCGCCAAGGCCGCTTATTTCTGGAAACCAGCTTGCCTTTCCCAGAATCAATTTAGACCGTCGGCGTATTTGAAGTGTGTGTGACAACCATGTGCGAACATGGAGATAAGGTTAGGGTTAATTCAGTCGACCTTTTACTCGACCTTGATCTTGACCTAGGACTTTCAAATTTTAATAACTTCCACACCTCAATATAACAATTAATTCCTAAAAGTTTCATTACCCTATGAGTAAAATTGTGGCCAGAAAGTTGTTCATTATCAAACAGACAATAATTACTAGCTAAGAGGATCTATTTGGCAACTGTCTTGGGTTAGAGTTCTCTTGTTTGAGGGTAAACTAGAGCACAATATTCTATTCTATTTCTCTTCCTCTTGTCTGGTTAAAGTTTTTATTGTTTTTATAGATGTTTATTCTAAATATTTAATTTTCCTTTCCTCACTGGGCTATTTTCCTTGTTGTAGCCCCTGGACTTATAACATCCTGCTTTTCCAACTAGGGTTGTAGCTTAGCAAGTAATAATAATAATAATAATAATAATAATAATAATAATAATACATCATCTAAGTCTATCTTTCTTCATTGCATTCGCTGTGATATAAGTCTGCAAAGAAATTGGTAACTACGAAAAGCACTTTAGAGTGCAGACATCCGTCAAGGCAACTTATTTCTCGAAACCAGCTTGCCTTTCCCAGAATCAATTTAGACCGTAGGAGGCGTATTTGAAATCGTTGTGACAACCATGTGCGAACTTGGGATTATGTTTAGGGTTAATTCGGTCGACATTTTGCTCAACCTTGACCTTTGACCTAGGACTCACTTCCACGTCTATACATAACAATAAATCCCTGAAAGTTTCACTACTCTACGATTAAATTGTGAAAGGAATTCTAGCTAAAATAATAAGATGATTATTAAAATAAACACTGATAAAGAAATCAAAGTACAAAGAAAATGCATAAATATATAATTTAACAGTAATACAAAGGAAAAAAACTTTAAAGTTACAAGAGTGAAAGCGCAAAATCATCTAAAATAACTAGGAAATCATTTATAGAAATGTGATCGCAACTCAACCGGAAATTGAAAAGTTATACGGGCAAACGCTGTTAAAACAAAGTGTCAAATAATCACTGTATTTATGTGAATTTCTGGAGAGGGGGAGAGAGAGAGAGAGAGAGAGAGAGAGAGAGAGAGAGAGAGAGAGAGAGAGAGAGAGAGAGAGTGAGAATTTCGAGTCTTTATCTTTTAGGTTATCCAATATAGTACATATCCCTGAATCAAATAGCAAAATGCGATGTATATATGTATGTATATATGTATATATATATGTATATATATATGTATATATATATATATATATATATACATATATATATATGTGTATATATATATATATATATATATATATATATATATATATATATATATATATATATATATATATATACACACACACACACAATAGTTACGAAAACCAACATAAACATAAAATGACGAAAAACGTAAGTTAAACGGTCATTAGTCGGGACAAATGTCTCCGGCTATTGTACCGGCTCAACGGTATTGGAAAACGATATTTCGAGTTCAATGGTTTTTAAGACATGCCAGATGATCATTTGTTGCCGATATTCTTGTATACCAGTTACCAATATTATCCAGTCTATCAGTAAAGGTTTAATGTCCGCTCATGAATGGCAGAGGCAAGGGACAGTGACATTGACCCAGCAATACTAAATTACTGTTACCATATCTTGTTACTGAGAATACAGGAATTACTCTAATAATGTTTGAAAGTTCATAAAAAGATACAGTATCTCTCGTTGGTGAAAATACTGGAATTCAAGAAATAGTAAATTAATTAAGAAAATTCAATTTAAAAAATGTTTTAATAATTTCTTCAAAAATCTCAGGACAACACCCTAGAGACTGACCATATACACATATGATCAGCGCCCAGGGCCCCTCTCCATCCAAGCTATGACCAAGGAGGGCCAAGCAATGGCTGCTGATGACTCAGCAGGTAGAGCTATTGGCTCCCCCAAACCCCCATCCTTAGCTGACAAGGAAGGTGAGGTTGCAGCGACCAAAGGAACTTAACGAGCTTGAGCGGGACTCGAACCCGTCTGGCACTCACCAGGCTTGTTGTTGTTGAAGAATGCCTGGCCCTTTTGGCCAGACACGGGCTCTTGCAATCTTGCAGCCCGTAGGTGTTTAGGTAGGATTTTTTTTTGGGGGGGGGATAAGTAATTGGGGTGGGGGTTATTCTGCAACTTTTATTTTTAGGATATTGGCTTAGGTTTTGGGTTGAGGATGGTAACAGGCAATATTAAAGCCTGTTTGGAGAGTGAAGAAGGTGACTGTAGGAAGGGGATATCCTTCCCAGGAGCCCGCTGGCTCCAGTCTATAGTTAGAGAAAAAGAGTTATAGTAATAAGTCCCGATAAGTAGGAGGGCTCGGGAAGGAGCTGAGGAGTTTTAGTTGGAGATACTCACCAGGCAAGGACGCTACTACCAGGCCACCACAACCAATATTAGCCAGTGTATCAGCAAGCTTTAAAGGCCACTCATGAATGGCAGAGGCAAGGGACAGTGACATTGCCCCGGCAATCAGGACAATGCCCTAGAAACTAACCATATATACATATGATCAATCGTCAATGTTCATTGTAAGAAAACAAGTATAATATTCACGAAGACATAATCAACAATGTGGGAAAGTAACTAAAACTAGAAAAGAACTTAGTAGAGCGCAGACCTTCGCCGCGGCAGCTTATTTCTCGACTTTTTGCTCGGCCTTGACCTTTGACCTTAACATATATGTATTAATTGGCGGGGATTTTCATGCATTCAAATAAGAACCAAGTTTGAAATACCAGTGACAACTATGTCCAAACTTATGGCTGATTACGTGGATTGGACATTTTGCTTGACGTTGACCTTGACCTTTGACATTGCCCTCGCAAAATTTAGTAATTTCCAGAATTTTACACAACAGTTAACCCCTGCATATTTCATTACGATTAAATTTGTGGCCAGGAGGGAGTTCACAAACAAACAAACACACACACATACAAACACACAAATAGGGGGTTAAAAATAACCTCCTTCCAACTTCGTTGGCGGAGGTAATAATGTAATGTTTCAAAGTATTACTTGGATAAATTATTATCATTATTAATATATTTTATCCATGCGCTACGAGGTTATATATTGTGATTATAATAATAAAAGGATATGATAAATAATATCCGACAAAAAACAATGCCTATAGAGGTATGCGTATGAAATCCTCGTTGTTTATTCTTCTATTGTAGTTTATTCATTTCCTTATTTCCTTTCCTCACTGGGCTATTTTCTCTGTTGGAACCCTTGGGTTTATAGCATCTAGCTTTTCCAACTAGGGTTATAGCCTAGCTTGTAATAATAATAATAATTTGTCTATATCAAAGGTTTCAAGACATTAGGGAAATACATGTTATTACATACCTAGGAGTCAAAAAATGGTTCAGTAATCGACTAGATCTATTAAATCCATATTGATAAAGAATTAACAGTTAAATCCTAATACACTGGGTTGATTTATCTAGAAGTTTGCAGCTAAAATACATTTATCAAATTCGAATACGATGAAAAATACGACCACAAATGCACATTTCTGATTCAACTCTTATTTAGTCAGTAGTCATTTCATGTATTCCGTTTTTTAACACTATTAAAGGTTTAAAGGCCATTCATGAATGGCAGAGGTAAGGGACAGTAACATTGCCCTATCAAGCAGGACAATGCCCAAGATACTGACCATAGAAGAGACTTTAGCTATGGTAAGCAGCTCTTCCAGAAGGACACTCCAAAATCAAACCACTGTTCTCTAGTCTTGGGTAGTCCCATAGCCTTTGTACCATAGTCTTCCACTGTCTTGGGTTAGAGTTCTCTTGCTTGAGGGTACACTTGGGCACACTATTCTATCTAATTTCTCTTCCTCTTATTTCGTTAAAAGTATTTATAGTTTATATAGAAAATATTTAAATGTTACTGTTCTTAAAGTATTTTATTTTTCCTTCTTTCCTTTCCTCACTGGGCTATTTTCACTGTGGGGGCCCCTGGGCTTGGTTCTAGGAATTCTTGCCGCATACATTTTCGCCGTAGGACTTTTTGTCACGGACTTTTTGCCGTAGGAAACTTTGCCACTAGGTATTTTTGCCGTAGGGAATTCTTGCCGCAAATTGCATATTACTTTTATAATTTAAAGGTATATGAAAGAGTTGACCTATAAAAAAAAAGTAAGTATAGTGGCCTACATACATACATCTAATGCGATGGATGGTTTCTTACTTATGAAGTTTTAAACAAGCAGTTTTAGCCCATACATACACTCCACTGGTCTTTGATAAGTAGCTCGTGCTTCTAAAGTTTAAAGCAAGTTGTTTATAAACAAGAAGTATACATACCTACTTACGTACATACATACACACATACATCTAATTAGCTCTTACTTAGTAAGTTTTAAACAAGCAGTTTTTAGCATACATACATACACTCTACTACATACATGAATGCCGTATAATTAATAAAATATATCTAAATTATGAGTATAAAAGGGTATGAAAATAATAGTGTATTATAAAACTGAAAGTTTATTTATTTAAAAAAAGTAATAAATTTAAGAGCAATTGAAGTTACAATAAATATTCAAATATTCGTCATTGTCAAAATAAAATCAATAACAAAGGTATTACAATATAGAAGGTTTATTTATTTAAAATTCAAAATATTTGAAAAAAAAAACTTTAATCAAGTTTAGAATGAGTGCAAATTCATTGCAATACTCCGTAAATAGTGTACTTTACGCTGAAAATCATATCTCGAAGCAATTCTTTGTATTCGTACGTAAACATCTTTGTACTTTTTCTTCATGTGAGATGCTTCGCCACGTTCAATATCAATTCTTTTCTTTTTTGTCAAATATTTGGGTGGAATTTTGTAACAGAACTTTGCAAGGCATTATGAAACCCTTCTACACTATTATTGGTGTTTGGTAACTTATTTAAAGTCCGTTCATAAACATTCCACATATCCACAGGAAAGCATACATAGATGTGTGTGTGTATGTATGTATGCAAGTAGGTATGTAACAACTTGTTTTAAACTTTAGAAGCACGAGCTATTTATCAAAGACCAGTGGAGTGTATGTATGGGCTAAAACTGCTTGTTTAAAACTTCATAAGTAAGAGCTAATTATCAGAGACCATCCATCGCATTAGTTGTATGTTTGTAGGCCACTATACTTATTTTTTTATAGGTCAACTCTTTCATATACCTTTAAATTATAAAAGTAATATGCATTTTGCGGCAAGAATTCCTTACGGCAAAAATACCTAGTGGCAAAGATTCCTACGGCAAAAAATCCGTGACCAAAAGTCCTACGGCGAAAATGTATGCGGCAAGAATTCCGGTCACCCCTGGGCTTATAGCATCCTGCTTTTCCAACTAGGGTTGTAGCTTACCAATTGATAATAATAATAATAATAATATTACATATGATCAGCGCCCAAGCCACCTCTCCACTCATGCTAGGACCAAGGAAGGTCAGGCAATGGCTACTAATGACTCAGCAGGTAAACCTATAGGCTCCCCAAAGCCCACTCCTTGGCTCACAAGAATAGTGAAGTTGCAGTGACCAAAGGAACTAACGAGTTTGAGCGGGACTCTAACCCCAGTCCGGCAATCACAAGGACGCTACCAAGAAGGCCACCACAACCCAAATATTTCCTCCTCTTATGCAGGACTTACACAACATCAAAGGCACATTTCATGAAAGAGAATAAACAAGGAAGGAGAAATTCTAAGAGAGATGAAAAGAGCATGAAATATTTATATCTGATGACTAGGGGTAACCTTTCCTTTGACCTCTTGCCTAAAAATAAAAATGTTTTTTTGAAACAAAATTGCCTCAATTAAAGTCTCTATGGCGAACATTTCAGTAATCAACTTTCCAACTAATTAATGAAGCCGTGGCAGATTATATACCTGAATATAGATACATAAAAATGGTGTATACTTCAATTCTGTAAAAATTTTCGTATTCACTAAGGTGAATAATTATTTAATAAATAAATTAATATATATACACATTATATATATGTGTATATATGTGTATATATATATATATATATATATATATACACACACACATACACACACTCAAAATACTGTATATACAATTTAACAAGAATGTTTTCGTCAACCTATATTTTTCCCATTTTCTCCCTATAATCCTGCATCCTCTCCACCTGTTTATTAATAAATGTACACATTTAGCATATATTTTGCACCATACGCACACATACAAATACAGTGCATATACTATATATACATATATCGGTATACAAATATGAAAAATATATATTGTATATTGTATATATATACACAAAAAAAAAACATTTTACTTACAAGAAAAAAACTATTTCGCAAGGAAAACATTTATGGATAACTAAGAGGGCATTGTCGCTGAAAAAAAAGAAAGAAATATATATATATATATATATATATATATATATATATATATATATATATATATATATATATATATATATATATATAATATATATATATATATATATAATATATAAATAATATATATATACATATATATATACTGTATATATATATATATATATATATATATATATATATATATATATATATATATATATATATCAATGGAAGAAAAATATAACTACTCTCATCTGAATTCCACTGATGTGACCGATATTTCTGAAGATATGTTTAAATGTTTCGTAATTCCAATTATAATAATAATGCAGAGATAATAACTGTCTAAACTTATCAATGGCAAACTGACGATATAAACCTACTTATTGAATGAGGGTACACTTTGGCACACTATTATCATTTCTCTTCTTGTATTCTTTAAGTTTTTATAGTTTGTGTGTGAAAGATCAAATTTACTGTTGTTACTGTTTCTAATATTTTTTTTCTTTACCAACAGGGTTATTTTTCCCCGTTGGAGCCCTTGCCTTACACCATCTTGCTTTTCCAACTAGGGTTGTAGCTTAGCTTGTAATAATAATAATAGTAATAACAATAATAATAATAATAACAATAATAATAATAATAATAAAAAGAATATTAATTACAATATTAGTAGTAGTAGTAATAATAATAATAATAATAATAATAATAATAATAATAATAATAATAATAGCACAATAATAATAATAATAATAATAATAATGATAAAAATAATAATAATTATAATAATAATAATAATAATAATAATAATACTACAAGTAATATTGCTTATTATTAGATACAATTGAAATGAGAAAGAATTCATTCAAAGCCTGTTCACCAATACCTTATTAAGTACGTGTCATAAATGAATGTTCTTTTAACTTCAATATTCTACATTAATACCTGCAGATATGTAACAAACTGCTAAAAATCTAAGTTCTATAGATGCAAAATATGCAAATGATATTTTTATTGGGTTAAGATAATACATATCACTATACAATCTAGCTATACTAGTTAACTAGGTTTCTCTTTGACTGAAACCCTTAGTTATCCTCTTAATGGTTTAACTAAAGCATTATTACTAGCCTAGGCAAACGAGTCTGTGGAATGCTTTAAGTTTATTTTCTCCGACGAACTGCTTTATGAAAATACACGGAAACAGGAAGAATATAATATTTTAAAGTATTACTTGTATAAATAATCATCATCATCATCATCATCATCATTATTATTATCATTATTATTATTATTATTTGTATTTGTATTACTATTATTATTATTATCATCATCATCTAAGGTACTGCCATATTTAGAAAAGCAGGATGCTATAAGCCCAAAGGCTCCAACAGGGAAAAATAGTCCAGTGGGGAATAGATACATATAAACTATATGAGAAGTAATTAATAAATAATATAAACTAGAAGGGGCCTCGGTAAGGCGCAGACTTCCACCGCGGCAGCTTATTTCTCGACCTTTTGCTCTACCTTGACTATTGACCTTATGTATTAATTGACGTGGAATTTCATACACTCAAATATGAACCAAGTTTGAAGTCTCTATGACAACGATGTCCCAACTTATGGATGATTACGTGAATAGGACATTTGTCTTGACCGTGACCTTTGACCTTGACCTTCTAAAATTTAATCATCTACAGCTTTTTACATCACAGTTAATCCCTGCAAGTTTCATTACTCTACGATTAAAACTGTGGCCAGGAAGCTGTTCACACACAAACACACAAAGAGGAGCGGTAACAATATATTTCAAAGTATTACTTGGATAAATTATTATTATTATTATTATTATTATTATTATTATTATTATTATTAATATAATTATCATTAATATTATTATCATTATTATTATTACCATTAGCTAAGCTACAACCATAGTTGGAAAAGCAGGATGCTATAAGCCTAAGGGCTCCAACAGGGGAAAAATAGCCCAGTGAGGAATTAATACAGATAAACAATATTAAAATCAATGAATAAATAATATAAAATATCCTAAGATCATATATAAATCATAAAGACATATTTGTATCAGCCTGTGTAACAAAAATATTCGCTGCAAGTTTGAACTTCTGAAGTTCCACCAATTTAACTATCCCATTAGGAAGATTATTCCAAAATCTGGTCACAGCTGGAAGAAAACTTCTAGAATATGGTGCAGTGTTAAGTTTTTTATGTAGGTGTACCAATCGTGTGTCACACGATCGTACATAGTTCATTTTGTGCTTGTATCTTCGCTCTCCCCTAGGGAAAATGACCAGACGGCTCTCCTCGTGATGTGAACGTACTTCGTGCCCTTTGGGTAAGCCGTGTGACGGGCCGAGAGAAGGTTGTGACTCAAAGGCAGGATGCAAGCAACTGAGTGAGTTTATTATAGAATACTCTCCTTTATATACAAAATCTCAAGGCAACAAGAATTTTCATGTTTAAAATTGACACCGTTACCGATGAGAAAAAACAAACATGTTTTTTTCAGGTTCTTTTAAGTGTGAGGGGAGAGCGAAGATACAAGCACAAAATGAACTATGTACGATCGTGTGACACACGGTTGGTACATGGCTCCCCCTCTAAAAATGACATACTGAACATGTTAAATAGGTGCCCTGAATCTAGAGAGGTAGTAGTAAAAACTGCGCCGATTAGCGGCAGTGAGTGGCTGTAGAAGTCGTTGGTTGGGGTGCGAGCGAGCGGTGGATAATGGGTGGCTTTGTTGCCGCTCCGGCTCGTCACGGGGTAGGCGAGTGTGTCCTACGGCATTCATAGGCGTGTGTGTCCTATAGCATTCATAGGCGTGTGTGTCCTACGGCATTCATAGGCGAGTGTGTCCTACGGCATTCATAGGCGTGTGTGTCCTACGGCATTTATAGGCCTACAGCATTCATAGGCGTGTGTGTCCTACGGCATTCATAGGCCTACGTCGTTCATAGGCGTGTGTCACCTACGGCATTCATGGGCGTACGGCATTCATAGGCGTGTCCTCTACGTCAGGAGTGGAGGCGTTGATGGAGGTTTTGAAGGTCATGAAGTGGGTTCACATCACGAGGAGAGCCATCTGCGGCAGGTTGCAGGCGAGTAATACTGGTCATTTTCCCGAGGGTGAGCGAAACCCTTTGGTCCCCCAACGGTTGTTGAGAGAGCTGTAAAAGCGTTGCTATAGAGGCGGCTGGCGATGGCGAGTACTGCTGCAGAAGGTATGCGTTGTCAGCGTCATAGTAACGGTGAGAGGCGGTGGGGGGTGAAGGCAGGAGGAGCGAGTCGCTCCGGGGTCACCAATGTGACAGGGCCGAGAGAAAATTGTGACTCAAAGGCAGGATGCAAGCAACTGAGTGAGTTTATTATAGAACACTCTCCTTTATATACAAAATCTCAAGGCAACAAGAATTTTCATGTTTAAAATTGACACCGTTATCGAGAAAAAAAAAAACATGTTTTTTCAGGTTCTTTCAAGTGCGAGGGGAGACCGAAGATACAAGCACAAAATGAACTATGTACGATCGTGTGACACACGGTTGGTACAGCCGTTTACCCAAAGCTGTACGCGCTGTCATACCCGATGTCGATAGTTTACCCATAAAATTAACTATGTACGATCGTGTGACACACGGTTGGTACATAGGAAACAAGACTTTTACTAGGCTGACACTTGCACTATCCTGCAGCACGCTTCGAGTCGTGCCAGCGCACAAACTAGTCGTAAACTGGCGTGAAGTGAGCGTAAACCCGTGATTGCGTGTCATGTCGGGACGAGAATTTTGAAATGTTCAAAATTTTGGTCACGACAAAATTTCGCGACCGGGTCGTGAACTTTTCGCAAACTGTTGTGAACTCATCGTGACCTCGTCGGGACGATGCGTGAGGATGCGTGCCAGTGTGTGGCAGTGTGCGCCATGCCACGACTGTCACGAACTGCCACAAATAGTTCACGAACAGCTCCCGTTGCGTTCACGACATTTTCACGAATTGGTGCGCGTCACAGCGTGGCCGTGCCTTCCCACTGACACGGTCACGGTCACTATGCGTGAACTAGTCGTGAACAGTGCAGGAGCCTCCTAGTTCGTGCCACAAAATTGCACGACTTGCCATGACAAAACCGTGGCCAAAAATCGTGCAAGTGTCAGCCTAGGTTTAGAATTAGCTGCATATCAAGTACTTCCGTACATACAAGATGATACAGTCTGGGAAGACCTGAATGCAAAGGATGGTCAGAATTATGAAAAATCGTATGAAATATGCATAAAGAACTAACTGAACGACGGTGCCACAAATCAGGAATAAGAAATTTAACAGACCGCAATGTTTTTCCAACAAATTAAGATGAGTCAGAGCAGCTGAAGAGAAGACGGGAGAATAATACTGGAAACAAGGCAGATTAAAATAAAATAAATACCTTTTTAATAGGACTTTTTTTTGTACAACTGAAGACGAAACAAACTGAATTTGTTTCTAAAAAGGTACATTTGCAATTAATAATCACACCTAAAGTTTTAAGAGAGTTGCACATAGTTCAAAGGCCGCTCATGAATGGTAGAGGCAAGGGACAGCCCGCAGGACAATGCCATAGAGACTGACCATATTACATATAATCAGCGCCCATGCCCCATCTGTACCCAAGCTAGGAACAAGGAGGGCCAGGCAATGTCTGCTGAGGACTCAGCAGATAGACCTAGAGGCTCCCCCAAACCCGACACCCTTAGCTCATAAGCATGGCGAGTTCGCATCGACCAAAGGAACTAACGAGTTTGAGCGGAGCTCGAACCCCAGTCAGAAACGTTACCACACAGGCAACCACAACCTTAAACAAACATTACCAATACTATTGAAAAAGAAAAAAAAAAGAAAAAGAAAAAATAAATCGATCTTGCATACAGACTTTTCCTCAAATTGAAATTGGGTGAAACCTGAACCCTATTCATATAGACTATTTTCCCATCACTGCACAATGCTGGTAATTTTCGCTGGAATGAAAATGTCTCTTGCGCCCTCCACCTCTAACTGCCTGACTCAGAAACCAATATTTCATCGATGATCGAAAGTCATCAGACTATTTTACGAATTTTTACTCACCGACTCAAACTGCGAATTTCTTTTTAATTAGCAAAATCAACAATCAGGATAGCGAAACTTCCTTTGCTTTCGTTTTACTTATTTTTGGGAGTTTATATATATATATATATATATATATATATCCTTCTGATCTTGATGAATATTGATAAATTCACTAAATTTGATTTTTAAAAAATTCAACCATGTACATAGCTTCATGAATTCCAGATATGACTTTCAACATAAATAAACTAGAGAGAGAGAGAGAGAGAGAGAGAGAGAGAGAGAGAGATATCATAAGTACATTTAACTTGGTCTGAATGAAGTATAAACAAGTACATATCTTCATGAATTACAGATATGAGTTTTAACATAAATAAGAGAGAGAGAGAGAGAGAGAGAGAGAGAGAGAGAGAGAGAGAGAGAGAGAGAGAGATATCATAAATACACTAAACTTGGTTTGAATGAAGAATAAACATGTATATAGCTTTATAAATTCCATATATGAGTTTCAACATGAATAAACTCGAGAGAGAGAGAGAGAGAGAGAGAGAGAGAGAGAGAGAGAGAGATATCATAAATACACTCAACTTGGTTTGAATGAGGCATAAACATGTATATAGCTTCATGAATTCCATACATAGGTTTCAACACGAGTAAACGAGAGAGAGAGAGAGAGAGAGAGAGAGAGAGAGAGAGAGAGAGAGAGAGAGAGAGATGATACTCATGTTAATTTGCGAGTCATCTAATACGGTATAGATGTAAATAAAGACATATCTTGATGACAGTAGTCGTAAATATTGTAAGTGCCATGACCAAGGAATTCTTAGATCTTGTCACATTAATCATAAACCCAATTAATCCTTCTGCATAAATGGATAATCTTAAAAAGAAACACAGTTATAAGAAATGGTATATTATGACCCTATGGTTTAATGAAAGGAGATTGAAATGGCTACCAGTTAAGTATATTTGTAAGCAATAAAAAAATGCCTGGAGTGATGCAAAAAGGAAAATAAGACCCACAAAAGTTGTTTATGGTTCTATGAGGATACTTAATTCGCTGCTTCATAAACAAAGGTCTTTTTTTCAGGTTTTATAGTTTATATATGATGATAACTTAAGAGACTTCGATTTCTCTTGAGTTCCAGACAACACAAATCTCTTCCTTCTTCCACTCAATCTTTACTAATTTCTATATATAATGTATAACGCAGTTTTCTACAAATTTAATTGAAATCGTGAATTTTCTTATCTAATACTTGGTTTAAAAAACATACACGCCTCTTTCCAACCAGCACAGACTTCGATGAAACTCAGACAACACAATTCAACTGTTTCTGGGTTTAATCGAAATTTGTTTCGGAAGCAATTGAGCCTTCTTCTGTGCAATTCCCTTTACAATCTTTTTCTTCTTCCAAATTGTCTTGTTATTCGATAGAATAGCGCATTCTTCATGAAAATATATTTTGCATAAAACACTCACTCAAATAAATACATCTAGTGTATAAAAACAATGTATAAGCATTAACATATTCATACAAAGTTACGCAATAAGCATTTAAATATCACACTCAAACAAATACATCTAGTGTATAAAAACAAATGTATAGGCATTAACATATTCATACAAAGTTACGCAATAAGCATTTAAATATCCATGCCAAAGAAAACAAGTCAGGAAAACAAACTCAAAAAAAAAAAAAATAATAAGAATGCCTATTTTTTTCTAAATAAAACAAAAATAAACAAGAGGGGCGCTCAGTAGAGAACAGACATCCACCGCGGCAGCTTGTTTCTTGAAATTTTGCTTGACCTTTGATCTTGACATGTTTTAATTGGCGTGGATTTACATAAACTCAAATATGAACACAGTTTGAAGTATCTGTGGCAACGATGTCCAAGCTCATGGCTGATTACGTGAATTGGACATTTTGCGTGACCGTGACCTTGACCTTACAAAATTTAATCATTTCCAGATTTTTACATAACAGTTAATCCCTGCAAGTTTCATTACTCTACGATTAAAACTGTGGCCAGGAAGCTGTTCACTAACAAACACACACACACAAACAAACGGACAAACAGGGGCTACTTCATAAGCTCCTCCCAACTTCATTGGCGGAGGTAAAAATATAAGTCCAAGAATGTCACCTTTTCAACCCCTATTGGAAAGGATCCAGGACCCAATGAATAAGGTCCCTTCATTTTTCATTTAGTTCGATAAAGTTATGCAGCATCTCTAAAACGACTTCGTACTCCTCCCTCCCTCCCCAAACCACCCACAAGTTTAAAACGTGCCAGCTCGACCTCTCGTCTCTTTTATTTCATCAAAAGATGCGGTGAAGTATTCTAAAAGTGCGGGCTGAAGCGCCATGAAATATCGTCAAGGAGAACGCTGTCTCCTACACCGAAAGAGACCTTCTCTCCGGTTGGGAACAAAAAACATCAATGTTTTATTTTTTTTATAGTGATGATATATCACTACCAATTTCTATTGGAAATATATCACTATCAATTTCTATTGGAAAATATATCACTACCAATTTGCTATTGGACAAAATATCAATACCAATTTCTATTGAAAAAATATCACTCAATTTCTATTGAAAAAATATCACAAACAATTTCTATTGATAAAATATCACTACCAACACTTCTATTGATAAAATAGTACTACCAATTTTTATTAATAAAATATCACTACCAACTTCTATTGATAAAATAGCTCTACCAATTTCTATAGAAAAAAAATATCACAACCAATTTCTATTGATAAAATATCACTACCATCTTCTATTGATAAAATAGCACTACCAACTTCTATTGATAAAATAGCTCTTCCAATTTCTATTGAAAAAAAAATATCACTACCAATTTGTATTGATAAAATATCACTACCAACTTCTATTGATAAAATAGCACTACCAATTTCTATTGAAAAAAAATATCACTACCAACTTCTATTGATAAAATAGCACTACCAATTTCTATTGAAAAAAAATATCACTACCAACTTCTATTGATAAAATAGCACTACCAACTTCTATTGATAAAATAGCACTACCAATTTCTATTGATAAAATAGCACTAGCAATTTCTATTGATAAAATAGCACTACCAACTTCTATTGATAAAATAGCACTACCAACTTCTATTGATAAAATAGCACTACCAACTTCTATTGATAAAATAGCACTACCAAGTTCTATTGAAAAAAATATCACTACCCATTTCTATCGAAAACAAAAATACGTAAATATCATAAGCTAGCCATAACCCTAGTTGGAAAAGCAAGATGCTATCAGCTCAAGGGTTCCAACAAGTAAAAAATAGCCCAGTGAGGAAAGAAAAGTAAAGGAAAGAAAAGTAAAGGAAAGAAAACTATGACGACGTGACTGCAGCTCTATTGATCTCTCTCTCTCTCTCTTTTAACCTGCAATGTGGCTGTTTGGGAAACCTTGTTAAATCTGCTCGAAAGCACAATGAGACATTTACGGCGGTTTACATCTACGGATTTACTCGTAAAATTCATTTTTATTCTACTTTAAAATAATCCTTTTATGGATACAATCTTAAAGAGAATATCTATTCCATTCAAGGTAATGTTATAATAAATTCATTTCTTTTTCTATAAGGGGATGTCTCCATGAAAATAACTAGATGGATATTATTATTATTATTATTATTATTATTATTATTATTATTATTATTATTATTATTATTATTATTATAAATAAATAAATAATAATATACAATAATAATAAAAATAATAAAAATAAAAATAATAGTAATAGTAATAATATTGTTGTTATTATTATTATTATTATTATTATTATTATTATTATTATTATTACCTAAGCTACAACCCTAGTTGGAAGAGCAGGATACTTTAAGCCTTAGGGCTCCAACAGGGGAAAATAGGCCCGTGAGGAAAGGAAATAAAGAAATAAACAAACTACAGAAGTAATGAACGATCAAAATAAAATATTCTAAGAACAGTAACATTAAAATACATCTTACATAATAAAAAGACGTATGTCAGCCTGTTTAACACAAAATCAGTCGCTGCAAGATTGAACTTTTGCAATTCGAACACAATTGTAGGGAAAATCAATCAATACAAAAAAAAAAAAAAAAAATATGAATCTAAAAACTTAGGTGAAGACTAGTCAAGTCACCCCTCCTTTGCTAAACCAGGTGGCTGTCACTCGCAGACTAAAGGTAAAATGCAACCCTTTTGGTCAATATATTTGACAGAATAAGCAATGAGAAACTCAATATGCATCGATCTGGTTTTCCTCATCCTAAAATGACCAGTATTATTATTACTAGCTAAGCTACAACCCTAGTTGGAAGAGCAGGATGCTATAAGCCCAAGGACGCCAACAGGGAAAAATAGCCCAGTGAGAAAAGGAAATAGGGAAGTAAACTATAAGAGAAGTATTATTATTATTATTACTGGCTAAGCTACAATCCCAGTTGGAGAAGCTGGGCTCCAACAGGGAAAATACCCCAATGAAGAAAGGAAATAAGGAACCAAATAAACTATAGGAGAAGTAATGAACCATTAAAATAAAATGTTTTAAGAACAGTATCTACATTAAAACACATCTTTCATATAAAAAATTTAAAGACTTATGTCAGCCTGTTCAACATTTGCTGCAAGTTTGAATTTCTGTAGTTCTTTTAATGGACCTTTATATTTATAAAGGTGTAAATTATTGATGATGTTATAATTATAAAGGTGTAAATTATGAATGATGTTATATTCATAAAGGTGTAAACTATGAATGGTTATATTTATAAATGTGTAAATTATGAATGATGTTATATTCATAAAGGTGTAAACTATGAATGGTTATATTTATAAATGTGTAAATTATGAATGATGTTATATTCATAAAGGTGTAAATTATGAATGGTTATATTTATAAATGTGTAAATTATGAATGATGTTATATTCATAAAGGTGTAAATTATGAATGGTTATATTTATAAATGTGTAAATTATGAATGATGTTATATTCATAAAGGTGTAAATTTTGAATGGTTAAATTTAAAAATGTGTAAATTATAGATGATGTTATATTACCAGAAAAGGTGTAAATCACTGATGATGTTATATTCATAAAGGTGTAAATTACGTGTGATGTACTTAATACCAAAACATCCACAATTCATCCAATCATTCTGGTCCAATTTTAATTACATAACTAATGTGATCGTTTACCCCGAAAAAAACTGATTCCTTCATCTCTCTTAAATACCTTCTCATCTCTCTTTATTAATCACAAATGTAAATATTCATCTCTCTCTCTCTCTCTCTCTCTCTCTCTCTCTCTCTCTCTCTCTCTCTCTCTCTCTCTCTCTCTCTCTCATGATCTAAGCAGTGATGTGCATAACGCATCTGTCTTTTGTTCTCTCTATTCTCGGTTCTCTTCCCATCCCCTTCATTTCGTATGCAAATTCGTCTTCGTCCATAAAATAGAAAGTCGGAATTCCATGGCACAACAGAATTTGTTCCGTTACTTACACCTATTTTCACTCTGCATTAACTAAATTTAAACAGATATATACTTGCTTACACACATATAGTATATACAACGTTATTCTATAGTATATATATGAAATATATGCAAGCCTATATGTACACACACGCACACATTTTATATAATATATATATATATATATATATATATATATATATATATAAATATAAACAATATTCATATTAATATTATTAATATTCTTATTCTTCATCTTAATCTTATTATTATTATTATTATTATAACTAGCTAAGCTACAACCATAGTTGGAAAAGTATGATGCTATAAGCCCAAGGGTTCTAACAGGGAAAAATAGCCCGTTGAGGAAAGGAAATAAGGAAATAAATAAACGATATAAGAAATAATGAACAATTAAAATAAAATATTCTAAAAACAGTAACATCAAAACGGATACTCCATACATACACATATAAAAAGACTTATGTCAGCCTTTATAGTACGTCCATTTATTTACATGAAAGAAGTTTCGGCAGAACAATGACGTCACGTGATGAGGCGGTGACGGAATGAATAGTGTGAATACGTGGCACGGTTCTGCCGGAATTCTGACGTGATGAATAGTGTGAATACGTGGCACGGTCTTGCCGGAATTCTGACGTGATGAATAGTGTGAATACGTGGCACGGTTCTGCCGGAAGCCTGATGTGATAAATAGTGTGAATACGTGGCACGGTTCTGCCGGAATTCTGACGTGATGAATAGTGTGAATACGTGGCACGGTCTTGCCGGAATTCTGACGTGATGAATAGTGTGAATACGTGGCACGGTTCTGCCGGAAGCCTGATGTGATGAATAGTGTGAATACGTGGCACGGTTCTGCCGGAATTTTGACGTGATGAATAGTGTGAATACGTGGCACGGTCTTGCCGGAATTCTGACGTGATGAATAGTGTGAATACGTGGCACGGTCTTGCCGGAATGCTGACGTGATGAATAGTGTGAATACGTGGCACGGTCTTGCCGGAATTCTGACGTGATGAATAGTGTGAATACGTGGCACGGTTCTGCCGGAAGCCTGATGTGATGAATAGTGTGAATACGTGGCACGGTTCTGCCGGAATTCTGACGTGATGAATAGTGTGAATACGTGGCACGGTCTTGCCGGAATTCTGACGTGATGAATAGTGTGAATATGTGGCACGGTTCTGCCGGAAGCCTGATGTGATGAATAGTGTGAATACGTGGCACGGTTCTGCCGGAATTCTGACGTGATGAATAGTGTGAATACGTGGCACGGTCTTGCCGGAATTCTGACGTGATGAATAGTGTGAATACGTGGCACGGTTCTGCCGGAAGCCTGATGTGATGAATAGTGTGAATACGTGGCACGGTTCTGCCGGAATTCTGACGTGATGAATAGTGTGAATACGTGGCACGGTCTTGCCGGAATTCTGACGTGATGAATAGTGTGAATACGTGGCACGGTCTTGCCGGAATGCTGACGTGATGAATAGTGTGAATACGTGGCACGGTCTTGCCGGAATTCTGACGTGATGAATAGTGTGAATACGTGGCACGGTTCTGCCGGAAGCCTGATGTGATGAATAGTGTGAATACGTGGCACGGTTCTGCCGAAATTCTGACGTGATGAATAGTGTGAATACGTGGCACGGTCTTGCCGGAATTCTGACGTGATGAATAGTGTGAATACGTGGCACGGTTCTGCCGGAAGCCTGATGTCATGAATAGTGTGAATACGTGGCACGGTTCTGCCGGAAGCCTGACGTGATGGCAAGGTCTTGCCGGAACGGTGACGTGATGAATGGTGTGAATACGTGGCACGGTCTTGCCGGAATGCTGACGTGATGAATAGTGTGAATACGTGGCACGGTCTTGCCGGAATGCTGACGTGATGAATAGTGTGAATACGTGGCACGGTCTTGCCGGAATGCTGACGTGATGAATAGTGTGAATACGTGGCACGGTCTTGCCGGAATTCTGACGTGATGAATAGTGTGAATACGTGGCACGGTCTTGCCGGAATGCTGACGTGATGAATAGTGTGAATACGTGGCACGGTCTTGCCGGAATTCTGACGTGATGAATAGTGTGAATACGTGGCACGGTCTTGCCGGAAGCCTGACGTGATGAATAGTGTGAATACGTGGCACGGTCTTGCCGGAATTCTGACGTGATGAATAGTGTGAATACGTGGCACGGTTCTGCCGGAAGCCTGATGTGATGAATAGTGTGAATACGTGGCACGGTTCTGCCGGAATTCTGACGTGATGAATAGTGTGAATACGTGGCACGGTCTTGCCGGAATTCTGACGTGATGAATAGTGTGAATACGTGGCACGGTTCTGCCGGAAGCCTGATGTGATGAATAGTGTGAATACGTGGCACGGTTCTGCCGGAATTCTGACGTGATGAATAGTGTGAATACGTGGCACGGTCTTGCCGGAATTCTGACGTGATGAATAGTGTGAATACGTGGCACGGTTCTGCCGGAAGCCTGATGTGATGAATAGTGTGAATACGTGGCACGGTTCTGCCGGAATTCTGACGTGATGAATAGTGTGAATACGTGGCACGGTCTTGCCGGAATTCTGACGTGATGAATAGTGTGAATACGTGGCACGGTTCTGCCGGAAGCCTGATGTCATGAATAGTGTGAATACGTGGCACGGTTCTGCCGGAAGCCTGACGTGATGGCAAGGTCTTGCCGGAACGGTGACGTGATGAATGGTGTGAATACGTGGCACGGTCTTGCCGGAATGCTGACGTGATGAATAGTGTGAATACGTGGCACGGTCTTGCCGGAATGCTGACGTGATGAATAGTGTGAATACGTGGCACGGTCTTGCCGGAATGCTGACGTGATGAATAGTGTGAATACGTGGCACGGTCTTGCCGGAATGCTGACGTGATGAATAGTGTGAATACGTGGCACGGTCTTGCCGGAATGCTGACGTGATGAATAGTGTGAATACGTGGCACGGTCTTGCCGGAATGCTGACGTGATGAATAGTGTGAATACGTGGCACGGTCTTGCCGGAATGCTGACGTGATGAATAGTGTGAATACGTGGCACGGTCTTGCCGGAATGCTGACGTGATGAATAGTGTGAATACGTGGCACGGTCTTGCCGGAATTCTGACGTGATGAATAGTGTGAATACGTGGCACGGTTCTGCCGGAAGCCTGATGTGATGAATAGTGTGAATATGTGGCACGGTTCTGCCGGAAGCCTGACGTGATGGCAAGGTCTTGCCGGAACGGTGACGTGATGAATGGTGTGAATACGTGGCACGGTCTTGCCGGAATGCTGACGTGATGAATAGTGTGAATACGTGGCACGGTCTTGCCGGAATGCTGACGTGATGAATAGTGTGAATACGTGGCACGGTCTTGCCGGAATGCTGACGTGATGAATAGTGTGAATACGTGGCACGGTCTTGCCGGAATTCTGACGTGATGAATAGTGTGAATACGTGGCACGGTCTTGCCGGAATGCTGACGTGATGAATAGTGTGAATACGTGGCACGGTCTTGCCGGAATTCTGACGTGATGAATAGTGTGAATACGTGGCACGGTTCTGCCGGAAGCCTGATGTGATGAATAGTGTGAATACGTGGCACGGTTCTGCCGGAAGCCTGACGTGATGGCAAGGTCTTGCCGGAACGGTGACGTGATGAATGGTGTGAATACGTGGCACGGTCTTGCCGGAACGCTGACGTGATGAATAGTGTGAATACGTGGCACGGTCTTGCCGGAATGCTGACGTGATGAATAGTGTGAATACGTGGCACGGTCTTGCCGGAATGCTGACGTGATGAATAGTGTGAATACGTGGCACGGTCTTGCCGGAATGCTGACGTGATGAATAGTGTGAATACGTGGCACGGTCTTGCCGGAATGCTGACGTGATGAATAGTGTGAATACGTGGCACGGTCTTGCCGGAATTCTGACGTGATGAATAGTGTGAATACGTGGCACGGTTCTGCCGGAAGCCTGACGTGATGAATAGTGTGAATACGTGGCACGGTTCTGCCGGAAGCCTGACGTGATGGCAAGGTCTTGCCGGAACGGTGACGTGATGAATGGTGTGAATACGTGGCACGGTCTTGCCGGAACGCTGACGTGATGAATGGTGTGAATACGTGGCACGGTCTTGCCGGAACGCTGACGTGATGAATAGTGTGAATACGTGGCACGGTCTTGCCGGAACGCTGACGTGATGAATAGTGTGAATACGTGGCACGGTCTTGCCGGAACGCTGACGTGATGAATAGTGTGAATACGTGGCACGGTCTTGCCGGAATGCTGACGTGATGAATAGTGTGAATACGTGGCACGGTTCTGCCGGAAGCCTGACGTGATGGCAAGGTCTTGCCGGAACGGTGACGTGATGAATGGTGTGAATACGTCGCACGGTCTTGCCGGAATGCTGACGTGATGAATAGTGTGAATACGTGGCACGGTCTTGCCGGAATGCTGACGTGATGAATAGTGTGAATACGTGGCACGGTCTTGCCGGAATTCTGACGTGATGAATAGTGTGAATACGTGGCACGGTCTTGCCGGAATGCTGACGTGATGAATAGTGTGAATACGTGGCACGGTCTTGCCGGAATTCTGACGTGATGAATAGTGTGAATACGTGGCACGGTTCTGCCGGAAGCCTGATGTGATGAATAGTGTGAATACGTGGCACGGTCTTGCCGGAATTCTGACGTGATGAATAGTGTGAATACGTGGCACGGTTCTGCCGGAAGCCTGATGTGATGAATAGTGTGAATACGTGGCACGGTCTTGCCGGAATTCTGACGTGATGAATAGTGTGAATACGTGGCACGGTCTTGCCGGAATGCTGACGTGATGAATAGTGTGAATACGTGGCACGGTCTTGCCGGAATGCTGACGTGATGAATAGTGTGAATACGTGGCACGGTCCTGCCAGAATGCTGACGTGATGAATAGTGTGAATACGTGGCACGGTCCTGCCGGAAGCCTGACGTGATGGCAAGGTCTTGCCGGAATGCTGACGTGACAAATAGTGTGAATACGTGGCACGGTCTTGCCGGAATACTGACGTGACAAATAGTGTGAATACGTAGCACGGTCTTACCGGAACAGTGACATGATGAAGTGTGAATACATAACACTGTTCACAGAGCAATGACGTCACGTGATGAGACCGTGATGTGGCAACTGGTGTAAATACATAGTACGGTTGAACGTGACGTGACGTAACGTGACGTGACGGTGCAGTGTAAATCAGACTTATATTATTTTCACACTCGCACCACTCTCATCTAATGGGAAAAAAGGTCATACATTTTAAATGTGTCGCGGCTAACATGGGTCCGTGACAAGGATATACAAAGTACGGTATTCCACTTTCAACGTAAAAATCATTGAACTTGAAGAAATGTCATCCGAGGTGACATAGGGGGAAAAATGATCTCTGTGACACATGATCATTTTTTCTTTTTGGGAGTTTAAGAGATCCTTTAGACGTCTTATGAAGGAAGATTTCATTTTGGGTTTCTGTTCACAGTGCCGGGTAGTATAAGAGTTAGGGTAAAAATTTATTAAAGAAAATGAAAATGTATATTTAAAAAAAAAATTGAAAAATACGAAGAACACGATACATATACTTGACAAAAAGGTTAATACCAAGAATATATATATATATATATATATATATATATATATATATATATATATATATATATATATATATATATATATATATACATTACACATATACATCTATATATATATATATAAACTAAAAATTAAAATTTAATGAGTTTTATCTTTAAAGTCTCTTGCTAACACTTTTTCCAATGCCCAAATAAATAAAAAAAAATGTAAAAATAAGTAGAACACGAACCACATAACTAAGACAAAATGGTTAATAACAAGAATAGATCTATATAAAAAAGCAGAGGGTAAAGTTAATTTAGTTTTATCTTAAACTCTATTGGTAACTTTTTCGAAAGTGCTTTCTACGTAGACAAATACCGGTTAATAGGCGGAAGAAGGATTTCTTTAAAAAATTCCTAGTTGCTGCTTTTTACTTTTGATAAGGTCAAAATAAGTTCTTAAATTCTATGCATCCATATCGCAAATTTACACGGGTGAATCTTTGCAAATTTGCTAATTTCTGCAGTCGGTAATTTGCAAGTTTTGTTTTCAAAATAATTTCAAAAACAAAATTATATTCATATCCAAGAACAATTAAAACTAGACTGATTGTAATATTCAACTATATTTTCTAATATACCAATCATGATATTGATATTTATCAAACGTTGGAATCTATAAGTTTGCGATATTTAGGTCATAGTCCCTGGTGCCTTAAAGTCTCACTAATCATCATCATCATTTCTTCCTACGCCTATTGACGCAAAGAGCCTCTGTTAGATTTTGCCAGTCGTCTCTATCTTGAGCTTTTAATTCAATATTTCTCCATTCAACATCTCCTACATCACGCTTCATAGTCCTCAGCCATTTACGTCTGGGTCTTACAAATCTTCTAGCGTCTTATGGAGCCCAGCTGAACGTTTGGTGAACTAACCTCTCTTGGGGAGTGCGAAGAGCATGCCCAAACCATCGCCATCTACCCCTCATCATGATCTCATCTACATATGGTACTTGAGTGATCTCTCTCATAGTTTCATTTCTAATCCTGTCTTTCCATTTAACTCTTAATATCCTTCTGAGAGCTTTGTTCTCAAATCTACTAAATATTTTGGAGATTGTTTCATTGAGATACCATGACTCAAGTCCATAGAGTAACACCGATCTCACTAAACTGATATATAGTCTGATTTTTATATGTAATTTCTGGCCATTTGATTTCCAAATTTTACTTAACCTAGCCATTGTCTGATTTGCTTTTTTCGATGTTTCACTAAACTCTAATGATATTCCATCTTCCATTGCATATCCAGTTCTCATCATCTCTTTCTTTCTTCTATTCATCTTACGCCCAAACTCGTGTGATATTTCATGCATTCTGGTAGGCAAGCATTGCAAATCCTGTGGTGTTCTGCTAACAAGGACAGCATCATCAGCATACTCTAGGTATGCTAAATTCCTATCACCAATCCAGTCAAATCCTTCTCCACCATCTCCGACTTATCATTAATAATATAATTTAATTCTTTGATGTACTTTATATAAACAGATAGATAGATAGATAGATAGACAGGTAGATAGATAGATAGACAGGTAGATAGATAGATAGATAATATTACAAGCAAAATGCAACCGTAGTTGAAAGAGCAGAATTATGCTAAAATCCTGAGGGCCCCAAAACCAAAGTCAGAACAGCGCGAAAAAGTAAAGATGTAAAATAAATATATAAAAAAGAAAAAAATATATAACAAATCATTATAAGTTAAAATGATGAATTTATAAATAAATCATAAACTATAAAAATAGAATTATGCCAAACGGTTCAACTAAAGTAGAGTTTGCAGCCTAAGCCCGTCTCCACCTAAGCAAGGACCACGTAGGACCAGACCCCGGGTAGAGATGACTTAGCTAAAATAGCACTGAAAGTTTCTGTATACTAATGAGAACCATCAAGCAAGTGCACAACACACACACACACACACACACACACTGAAATTTTGAGAGGTAATCAACATTTAAAATAAAGTCAAACAGGTTTAAAGCTGCTCATGAATGACAGAGGCAAAGGACAGTGACTTTACCCTAACAAGCAGGACAATACCCGAGAGACTAACCATACATACATATAATCAGCTCCCAACACCCCACTCCATCCAAGCTGGGACCAGTGAGGGCCAGGCAATGGCTGCTGTTAACTAAGCAGATAGACCTATAAGCTTCCCCAAACCCCTCATCCTTAGCTTACAAGAATGATGAGGCTGCAGCCACTAAAGGAACTAACGAACTTGAGCGGGACTCGAACCACAGTCTGGCGATCACCAGTCAGGGACGTTACCACACGGCAAGATGGAGAAACCCCGCTCAGCAGGAAGCACTTTTTTTAAAGGAGATACACGAAATTTTATTAAGAAAACTATTCCTATATTTACTTTAAGCGTCGATTTTCCTTTGAAGCAAAGGTGAAATATTTACCTTTGTGCAAGGCCGCCTCCTTTCATGTCTCTAACATTTTTTCTTTTCAGTCTTTTAAAAAGGAAGTTTCTTTGGTCTAACTCCTGCGTTATATTTTGTCTTAGAGCTTCCTGTAAACCAAGATACGATACTTTTGAGAAATGTTTCTTTAAAGATTAAAAACAAAAATAGTGAAGTATTACACTACAAACAAAACAGTATAGAAAAGTGAAGGGTTTTTTTTTCAAAGAATTTGGGTCATATGTTATATATAGCAAAGTAAGGCAAGACCATAATCTTTAATGGGAAATTTAATTAAAAGTTTATATAAATTCGAATGATTTAGCAGGGGCATCTGCTTTTACTTTACCAACAACTCCAACAGGGGCGAGAAATATATACCCACCTAAGAATAGAATTTATTGAGGAACATTTTAATTTATAATACCAAATAGTTTTTAGGCGTATAACCTTTGAGATCATCTATGGCAACTTGGATAAATGACAAATTTAAGATTTACTCATCTTCAATAGTTTTTATGTTAATTGTTAGCCAAGAGGTTGATAATTCATACGGTAATACCTATACTTCGGTAAGTAATGATACAAGGCTAATTTCGTCTGAGAACAGTGCACACACAACCTACAACCATAGAAGATATAGAGGCATCGGTGTATACTGCATATCAGAGTTAAGGACCTCTCCCTTGAATATGTTCCTAGGTATGTTTTGTTTATGGTGACTTAAGAGTACCATTGTTTAATGGGGTAGAGCTCTCTTGCTTGAGGGTACACTCGGGTACACTATTCTATCTTATTTCTATTACTTTTTTTTCTAATTTTCAGTTTATTTATTAAAGGTTTATTTTAATGTTGTTACTTTTATTAAAAGATTTTATTTTTAATACTTCTCTTGTAGTTGATTTATTTTTTTATCTTCTGCCCTCATTGGGCTATTTTCCCTGTTGGAGCCCTTGGGCTTATAACATTCTGCTTTTCCAACTAGGGTTGTGAGCTTAGCAAGTAATACTAATAACAATAATAAACAAAAAATAAGGGAACATTTTTGTTTTTTTAAGATCCAAGGTGGAAGAAAAGACGTTTGATTGGGGATCATCCGATTGCTTATAGATTGTAATAGTCTGTTCGCTCTAATTGGAAATGGATGTTCATGATTGTAAAAAGATACAACGCTTTGATTGAAGAGCTGCTTTGCTGGGCAATTGGTGGACAGGATCTTCAAAGCATTTCGTTACAAATTCTCGATTTAAGGACAAAGGTGGCTCACCAGTTTCAAGTCTAAACTTTAAAGGCTCCACTTCAAAGTCTCAGGCCTCGAGTGTTATATTGGATCTAAAGACTTAAAATTAGTTTCAGATCCTGCCCATATATTGGGCTACCATAACCTATCCCGGATAAGACTAACGTTTTATACATCAGTAAAGTTGATCTCTTTTTACCTTATATTGTATGATATAATTACATCAATAGATTGAGAGCATTGTTACATTAAGATTTGGTATAAGATATCTATCTATCTATCTATCTATCTATCTATCTCTCTCTCTCTATATATATATATATATATATGTGTGTATATATATATATATATATATATATATATATATATATACATATACCAAACGTAGCTGAAGGTGATTCGTCTATATAACGCTGGTGGTATTTTTTTTTCTTATTCACGTTATTAGAATATCAATATTTTTTAGTTTATTCTATTCAAATTTCAATTTGGATTTTTTGTAGTGTTTCGTATACTTGCTAAAATTTGTATGTATGTATATATATATACAGTATATATATATATATATATATATATATATATATATATATATATATATATATATATATTTCAAATAAGCCATATATATTTATACATTAAAGTCTGGATTCTCTTAACGACCTCGGGATCAGAGCCCCAGGCGGACCATACCACTCAGCCACAAAGAAAGCTATCGGTAGAACAGATAATCTATTGATATGTTCCATGAGTGTTTGAATAGGCTAGTATCCCTATCGATTAGAATACAGCAATAAAATAAGTGGCCCATGGGGGATTTTGGATAATAAATTATTCAATTAATAAGAGATCTTGTATATTTTGAAGAAAAAAAAATGAGCCGTAACCAGAGAGAAGGATCCAATGTAGTACTGTCTGGCCAGTCACAGGACCTAATAACTTTCCATCCGTAACACCCACTAAATGTCCCTTATTATTGTTCACACTTATATAAGAACATAGATTTCCAAAGAAAATGATAACCGTAATCTTAAAGGAGTCTATTAGCACAGGTCCATAAAGGGAGAAATAGCTCATTCATCAAAATTCTAACCATTTTATGCCGAATATGTTGCTAGTTTTCCCTTTTGGAGCCTTTGGGCTTATAGCATCTTGCTTTTCCTATTAAGGTTATAGCCTAGCTTATAATAATAATAATAATAATAATAATAATAATAATAATAATAATAATAATGTTATAAATTCAACATTTGTCCAAGATGAATAAAAAAAATAATTTCTTACTTTTACCGAAAAATAACGAAAGAACGAATATCCGCCGCATAGGGTACATCGCCAGCCAAAGTATTTCCAAAAATGTCATCGATTTAGGAGACGCGCGAAAAGAAAACGCCGAATAATTTTGAAATGTCAAGCTCACCCCCGAAAGGAAAATACCTACAAGTTTTCCAGTCGTATCTCGGTGCCCGTTCGCTGCCTGAATACACGTGGATAACGTTCCAGAATTTACGTGAAATACATTCCAGGATCCACGTGAAAAACGTTCCAGAAAACCCCTGGAATTTCCGACATGCATGGAAAACGTTCCAGATTCTACGTAGAAAACTTTCCTAATTGCACGTAGAAAACATTCCAGATTCTACGTAAAACACTTTCCAAAATCCACGTGGAAAACTTTCCAGATTCTACGTGAAAAAACGTTTCAGAATCCACATGGAAAACAATCCAGAATCCACGTGGATAACGTTCCAGAACACAGAAAATGTTCCAGAATTCACGTGGAAAAATTTCAAGAATCCACGTGGAAAACGTTCCAGAATCCACTTGAAAAACGTTCCAAAATCCACGTGGAATACGTCCTAGGATTCAAGTAGAAAATATTCCGGAATCATCCACGTGAAAACGTTCCAGAAGCCACGTGAAAAACGCATCTGAATCTACATGGAAACAGTTCCAGAATCCACGTGAAACAAGTCTCAGAATCAACATGAAAAACGCTCCAGAATCCACGGGGAAAAAACACCTGAATTCACGTGGAAAACGTTCCAAAATCCTCGTAGGAAACTTTCCAGAATCCACGTGAAAAACGTCCGATAATCTACGTGGAAAAGATCCCAGAATTCACATAGTAAACGTTGCAGAATACGCGTAGGAAACGTTCTAGAATCCACGTGAATAACGTCCCAGAATCCAAGTGGAAAACGTTCCAGAATCCATGTAAAAAACCTTCGAGAATCCACGTAAAAAACCTTCGAGAATCCACGTGAAAAACGCACCTGAATCCTCATAGAAACTGTTTCAGAATCCTCGTAGAAAATGTTCCAAAACCCGCGTGGAAAACGTTCCAGAATACACGTTATAAATTTCCATATTACACGTGAAAAACGTCCGAGAATCTAGGAAAACGTTCCAGAATTCAAGTAGAAAATATTCCAAAAATACACGTCGAAAAGGATTCCAGAATCCACGTAGGAAACTTTCAGGAATCCACATGGAAAACGTTCCAGAATCCACGTGAAAAACGTTCCAGAATCCACGTGAAAAATGTCCGAGAATCTACTTGGAAAACGTTCCAGAATACACGAAGAAACCGTTCAAGAATACACGTGGAAAAAGTTCCATAATCCACAAGCAAAACGTTCCATAATCCACAAGGAAAACGTTCCTGAATCCACATGGAGAACTTTACACAATCCACATAATAACGTTCCAGAACCCACGTGAAAAACGCACCTAAACCTACGTGGAAAATTTTCCAGAATCCACGTGAAAGACATTCCAGAATCAACAGGAAAAACGTCCCAGAATCCACGGAAAACGCACCTGAATCCACGCGGAAAACGTTCCCGAATCCTCGTAGAAAGCGTTCCAGAATCTGTCGAAAACGTTTCAGAATCCACGTGAAAAAACGTTCCAGATCCACTATAAAATGTCCGAGAATGTACTTGGAAAACGTTCCAGAATCCATGTGGAAAACTTTCCAGGATCACGTGAACTGATTAACAAAATCAAATGCAACAATAACGTAAAAGAGAGATTGCACCAAATAATAATAATAATAATAATAGTAATAATAATAATAATAATAAATAATAATTCTGTAATTGTTATGGCATACTTTCTTGCAAAATAGACAAGAAACTGACTGCAGGGATTAATTAATCTGTCAATGGCACATAGATGGCTTAGCTAATATTATGATTCCACTTGTTTATCTTGTCAAAGGTCAAGATTATTTGCTAGCCTACCTGTTTCCTTGCTAGCTTACCTTGAAAATCTTAATTAAGAATAAACCTTTGAGCCTAGGATGTGCAGAGACTTTGAAGTCTGTGAAAACGATGTTCAAACTTATGGCTGATTACGTGCATTGGACATTTTTTCTTGACCGTGACCTTTGACCTTGACCTGCAAAAATTTGATAATTTCCGGCTTTTTACATAACATTTAATCCCTGAAAGTTTCGTTACTCTACGATTAAAATTATGGCCAGGAAAAAAAAAAAACAGGGGTGAAAAAATAACCTCCTTCAAACTTCGTTGGCGGAGGTAATAAGACAAAAATAAAAATGAAGCTTGGATTTCCAATTTCGATTATTCTTCACTGGAAAGTGATCAAAACTTACTTAAAATTACCCGACCATAACAATGTAAAAGTATGACTAATGAATGATGCACTCAGGCCATCATGGGATGGGAGAAAGCTAACGTTTGAGAGAGAGAGAGAGAGAGAGAGAGAGAGAGAGAGAGAGAGAGAGAGAGAGAGAGAGAGAATTTGTTTGGGTTGAATGGTCCAGCTCTGTCCGATAGGACATTCAGCGCTCAGAGAGGGGGAACCATTTTTTTTTTAAATAGACAGGACTTTCTTCTGCAAAAAGCTACAGGAATTTTCTCTACAAATAATAAACAGGACTTTCTACTACTAAAAATAGACTGGACTTCTAACTACTAAAAATATACAGGACCTCCTTGTATAAAAAATAGACATGACTTTCTTCTACAAAGAAGAAAAAAAAAAGACAGGACTTTCTTCTGCAAAAAAATTAGACAGGACCTTCTTCTACAAAAAATAGATAGGATTTTCTCCTACTAAAAATAGACAACTTTATACTAATAAAAATATACATGACTTTCTTCGACAAAAAAATAGACAGGACTTTCTTCCGCAAAAAATTAGACAGGACCTTCTTCTACAAAAAAATAGATAGGATTTTCTCCTACTAAAAGTAGACTGAACTTTATACTAATAAAAATATACATGACTTTCTTCGACAAAAAAATAGACAGGATTTTCTCCTACTAAAAATAGACTGAACTTTATACTAATAAAAATATACATGACTTTCTTCGACAAAAAAATAGACAGGACTTTCTTCTGCAAAAAATTAGACAGGACCTTCTTCTACAAAAAATAGATAGGATTTTCTCCTACTAAAAATAGACTGAACTTTATACCAATAAAAATATACATGACTTTCTTCGACAAAAAAATAGACAGGACTTTCTTCTGCAAAAAATTAGGCAGGACCTTCTTCTACAAAAAAATAGATAGGATTTTCTCCTACTAAAAATAGACGGAACTTTATACTAATAAAAATATACATGACTTTCTTCGACAAAAAAAATAGACAGGACTTTCTTCTACAAAAAAATAGACAGGATTTTCTCCTACAAAAAAAATAGACAGGACTTTCTTCTACAAATAATAAACAGGACTTTCTTCTACTAAAAAAAAGACTGGACTTTCTACTACTAAAACTAAGACAGGACTTCCTTCTAAAAAAAATAGACATGACTTTCTTCTACAAAAAAAATAAGACAGGATTTCCTTCTATAAAAACAAGACATGACTTTCTTCTACAAAAAATGGACATGACTTTCTTCTACAAAAAAATTAGACAGGACTTTCAACAACAACAAAATAGAAAGGACTTTCTTCTACAAAAAATAGACAGAACTTTCTTCTACAAAAAAAAAATGCACAGGACCTTTTTCTACAAACAAAAATTAGTCATGACTTTCTTCTACAAAAAATAAGACAGGACTCTTCTACAAAAAAAAAAATAGAGAACTTTCTTCTACAAAAAAGACAGGATTTTCTTCAACAAAAAATAGACAGGATTTTCTTCTACAAAAAAATTGACAGGATTTTCTTCTACAAAAAATAGACAGGATTTTCTTCTACAACCAAAAATAATAGACATGACTTTCTTCTACAAAAAAAAATTTAGACAGGACTTTCTTCTACAAAAATAAATAGACACGACTTTCCTCTACAAAAAAATAGACATGACTTTCTTCTAAAAAAAATAGGACTTTCTTCTAAAAAAAAATAGGACTTTCTTCTACAAAATAAGACAAGACTTTCTTCTTCTTCTTCTTCAAAAAAAAAAGCAGAACTTTTTCTAGAATAAATTACACAGGGACTTTCTTCTACAAAATAAAATAGACAGGACTTTCTTCTACAAAAATAATTAGACAGGACTTCTACAAAATATAAAAAGAAACAAAAATCTTTAGTTTTGAGGGGTAGGGTTCCATATCAAAATAGATTTAAGGCAATTTCGTACGGTAGGGAAAAAGATGGAATGATACCGCCAGCAATGATGATAATGATACCCTGCACACTAAGGATCCTCCACATAATAGAGTGGATTCTGCTAAATATCTTCAATCTCCAACACCTGGTTCAACTACTATACACAAATCATATAACTGGAAACATAATTAACACGGATGATACAAGATACTGCCCTGGCATCAACTTAAGTAAACTACTCGCGTTTATAAATGGATTCTATTTTAAAAGAAGGGTATAAAAAAGCCACAATATATCTCGAGTGAGAAAAATACTCTCGTTTTAATTTATCCGAAGACCACCGGAACTCCAGTCATAAATGTATAAGAAAGAGTTTGACAGAGCATTATTAAACCATATACACAAACAAATATGATAAATATCTACAGTAAGTGAAGACAAAAAAAGGCTGTTCCTTTCCTTGATGTTTATTTGAACGCAGAAGACTGGTCAAAAAGAAGTGGGAATCCTAGGGAATTATCCATGTACGCCACAGGGCATTTCATCAATTGGGATGACTCGCATATTCCTTTCAAGTAACTTCCAGCACAAAAGGATAATAATAAAAACACAGTAGTCATCAGTAAAACGAAGAGAAAGATTCTATCAGTAAGTGAGCGGAGATGAGATTAATATAAAATCCTCACAAAAGAATCTATTCGGTAGCTTGTAATTACGGTAAAGTTGCCGCAAAGATTCTAGGCGAAATAAATCTCACCCCTCATGACGTCATAGCCAATCACGTTGTCTCCCACGTTAGCCCCACCTCCTGAAGACGTCATAGCCAATCACGTTGTCTCCAACGTTAGCCCCACCTCCTGATGACGTCATAGCCAATCACGTTGTCTCCCTCGTTAGCCCCACCCTCTGATGACGTCATAGCCAATCACCTTATCTCCCTGGTTATCAGAGGTCACAATACTTCCCCTTGCAAATTTAAAACTATACTGACTTATGTTTTGTGACCGATGTTAACACGTAAGACAACACGATTGGCAATGACGTCATCTGAGGGGGGATGATTTCGCCCGGTATCTTACCATCTAAACTACCTTTTCCTCTTGGATTACTTTCTCTTGTATTCAATCCATTTTAGGCTTTGTAACAATGCAACTCCTCCTCCACTTTATATTATATATATATATATATATATATATATATATATATATATATATATATATATATATATATATATATATATATATATATATAAAGCTTTATAACCTTTAGCATGCTATGAGAGTATAAAATCTTGAAGTACAATACAGCGCCATTATTAAACGATATTTTTTCTTATATGAACTTCCCTTTACTATATAATTACATCTTCATACAGCTCTTCCTTTTATTATATAATTACATCGTCTTCATACAGATCTTCCCTTTATCAAATAATTACATCGTCTTCATACAGATCTTCCCTTTATCATATAATATAATTACATTGTCTTCATACAGGTCTTCACTTTATCATATAATTACATCGCCTTCATACAGATCTTCCCTTTATCATATAATTACATCGTCTTCATACAGATCTTCCATTTTTTTCATATAATTAAATCTTCTTACAGATCTTCCCTTTATCATATAATTACATCATCTTCATACAGATCTTTCATTTTTATCATATAATTACATCGTCTTCATACAAATCTTCCCTTTATCATATAATTACATCTTCCTCATACAGATCTTCTTTTTATCATATAATTACACCATCTTCATACAGATCTTCTTTTTATCATATAATTGCATCTTCTTCATACAGATCTTCCCTTTATCGTATAATTACATCGTCTTCATACAGATCTTCCCTTTATCGTATAATTACATCTTCATACAGATCTTAAAAGTCCCCAAACTCTATCAGAAATGATAAGTAAATAATAAGATAAAATTGAAATGGGAAAAATCGAGAGAACCGAATGATACGTGGGAGGCGAAAGGTGCCTAAGGGAACGAAGTGGAGAAGCTCTGTGGAAAAGGGCTCAGCATCTTGTGTAGGCAAGTACTTTGTAATGTGATCTCTCTCTCTCTCTCTCTCTCTCTCTCTCTCTCTCTCTCTCTCTCTCTCTCTCTCTCTCTCTCTCTCTCTCTCTCTCTCTCTCTCTCTCTCTCTCTCTCTCATATATATATATATATATATATATATACAGTATATATATGTATATATATACACAGTACATATATGTATATATATACAGTATATATACAGTATATATATATATATATATATATATATATATATATATATATATATATATATTAATGTATAACACATATACATAACACACAGACTATATACATACACACATGTATTCAAATAAGCCATATATTTTATTACATTAATGTCTGGACTCTCTTATCGACCACGGGATCAAAGTCCCAAGGCGGAACCACTCAAAGACAATAGCTTCTAACCAGCCGGGAATCGAACCCCGTAACATATTCAAAACCCAATGGTACAATTAGGGAGGTCATAAGTAGAAGACAAAAAAGTGGGTACAACTAGAAGTCAAAAGGGGGCTGTCTACTCTGCATTGCAGAGGATAGCAAACTATGTGAAACATAAATCCCTGTCAATGTTATAATGATCGTTTAAGATATATAGTTTGCACATATATGAGAGATTATCTTACAACTTACTGCTCAATGACTCTTGACTGGTCTGACTTAGCTCATGCGATAACTAAACATCTGTCGTTTTCAAATAAACAATTACATTAACAAAACTCTTGATGAGTAAGAATACATGAAATATTTTGAAGTATTACAAACCATACGTAAATATGAAATATTTTAAGTATTACAAACTATACATAAATATGAAATATTTTAAGTATTACAAACCAGACATAAATATGAAATATTCTAAGTATTACAAACCATACGTAAATATGAAATATTTTAAGTATTACAAACCATACGTAAATATGAAATATTTTAAGTATTACAAACCATATGTAAATATGAAATATTTTAGCATTACAATTTGAAACATTTTAAGTATTACAAACCATACGTAAATATGAAATAGTTCATGTATTACAAACCATAACGTAAAAATATTCTTATTTCTTGAGAGAGATCGGACGGAGGGTTACGGACTATGTCTTCAGACAAAAGATGAAAATCTGCCGATTATACAAATTTCAAGACACTCGAACGTGGTTTCAGAAATCCCTTCTGCATTCCAAAAAGATGCAGACACTTGGGGACGCCCTTCTACGAGCGATGCTGAAACTGCAGAGAATCTGACTGTCTCCGAACAATTTGATAATGTAAATAAAATAGTTGAATCTCATTTGGAAACGACTAACTGATGGCTTACGGGAACTTACTAAAAGGCTTGCGGGAACTTAATACCTATTAATATTGCATTAAAGAAACCAATAGTATATACGGAAGAATTCACCCCCAAAAACGATTCGTTCCTTTATCAATGAAGAAAAAGTCTAAATGCACCGTTGAATGTTTTATGGACAATGTCAAGAAGAACCCCCTCCCCCCTCTCCTCCTCCTCCTCCTCCTTTTTCTTCTTCTTCCCCACCGTTATCCCTACATTAAGGGGTCGGTTGCATGATGCGCTCTCTCCAATGCCTTCCATCAAAGGCATCCTCTTTAAGGACTCACCCTTAATCACTCAATAAATTGGCTCGGTAGAAGAAAAATGTAAAACTGAATTCCCGTAAACTCGATACGAATAACTTGCTCATTCAGTCTCAGCTGCATACTAAGTCTCGAGTAAGAAGGAGAAATAATATAAAGAGAGAGAGAGAGAAAGAGAGAAAGAGAGAAAGAGGAGAGAGAGGAGAGAGAGAGAGAAGAGAGAGAGAGAGAGAGAGAGAGAGAGAGAGAGAGAGAGTCTTCACAACCAAGAAAAACTCTACACCGAATCATATTAAAACGTGAATAATTCCAGCACATGTTTTGAGAAAACAAGAATCCTTCTCATATGCGAATGGTTGTACCATGGTTTTGAGGACACGCATATAATTTTTTGGAAACGATTAAAAAATTATAATATTACTGATGCAATTTACTATCATATTGCAAACAAATATTTCATGAAAAAATATAATCCAATCCAAAAATAATATAGAGGCATGTTATTATTATCATTATTATTATTATTATTATTATTATTATTATTATTATTATTATTATTATTTTTACTATTATTATTATTATCATTATTATTATTATTACAGGCTAAGCTATAACCCTAATTGGAAAAAACAAAATCCAACAGGGGAAAATAGCCCAGCGAGGGAAAGGAAACAAGGAGATAAAAAAAACTATAAGAGTGTTTTCAACAATGAAAACAAAATATCTTAAGAACAGCAACATTATCAAATTAGATATTTCATAAAAAAAAAAAGAGGAAGAGAAATAAGATAGAACAGCGTGCCCAAGTGTACCCTCAAGCAGTACCAAGTCTTTCAAACAATATAAAGAATTTGGCATTAATAAATAAGCGTACCCAAGTGTACTCTCAAGCAAGAGAGTGCAGCATGAAGTCTTTCAAAGAGAACCAAGATTTTGGCATTAATATATATATATATATATATATAATAT
>NC_090732.1:5550802-5563302 GCF_036898095.1 Palaemon carinicauda
ATTCCTCTAGTTAATGAGAGAGGTAAACTTCAGCTTACCAGCTCAATTAACTCAAGAGGGGCCGTTAAGAACGGCAGCACTCGCGGAATGTTGCCAGGGGCTCTTGCAATTACTCGTAACGTTTTACGATTAACTACCTTAAGCGGAAGAGTTTGTTGTCAAGACACTCGGGGCTTCTTGGGAGGAAATTCTGAAGAACCTGGTTCTGTTCTCAAGGCTGACTGGGCTTTCAAAATGTTTTTGGTTTGGAATCCTTTCGCATTACACACACACACACACACAAAAAAAAAAAAAAGAGAGAGAGACTATTTTTACCTTTGCCAACTTCGTTTCAGCGTGTATTTATTTGTCTGTATGTTTGTGTGTTTGTGATTCGCATAACTCAAAAACTATTTGACCAAATCTCGTGAAATTTGATGGAAGATTGGCCATGATCAAAGGATAATCCGATTAGATTCAGGGAGTAATTTGGTTTTTTAAAAGTCAAGGCCAAGGTCACGAACAAAAAAAAAATGTCTTCTGCCATATCATGGTCAATTCTATTTTCATTTGCACGAAACAACCGCCAACTTGTGCATAATTCAATTACCTATCTTGCGATACGGCGTTGGCGAAGGTATGCGCTCTACCGAGTGCCCATTCTATTTAATTATGTAGTCATAGGTCATGAAAGAATTTCAACAAATATTAACCTCACACCTACTATTGAAAATCTCTTGGAATAAAATCCAATGCTTATTTACTAAATATATTATATTATGAAATGAAATCTTGTCGACAACAAGGAAATGCATAATGAATTTTGGAGAAAATAACTTTATGTTGATAAATACTACGGTATAAAAAGCTATCTTGGAAGCCATACACAGACAGACACATAAGGAAAATACTAGTCGCTAAAAATTAATTGGCGGTGGGCTAAAAAGGAGAATATTTTTCCTTACAATCCTGTTTTCTTAACTATAACCTTAATAAACTAGAAAAGCACTTTGAAAGTGCAGACCTCCACCATGGCAGAATATTTCTTCAGGTTAGGGTTAATTCGGTCGACCTTTAACTCGACCTTGACCTTTGACCTAGGACTTTCAAAATATAATCACTTCCACGTCTCAACATAATTAATCCCTGAAAGTTTCACTACTCTACGGGTAAAATTGTGGCCAGGAAGTCATCATGAATGAACAAACAAACAGACAAACGGCCAAACTTAAAACAACCTCCTCTAAACTTCGTTGGCGGAGGTAATGACTAGAAAAAAAACACCCTTGCATTGATGAGTAAGTATAGCTTAATTCCTCTATACTCTGTAAAGTTATCATTACAAATATCTGAATGACATCATCACTTTCTCAACAAGATCAATAAAAAACTCCCAAATACACGATTTCGAATGTAATTCGTATACCAGTTTGCATCAGGAATCTAAAATGTACTTTTGGCGAACGATAATTAGTTCAGGTTGCGTAAATACAAAATAAGAGAACTGGAAAGTCAAGTGAAGTACTTTGAAAGTATTATTTTTTTTTCTTGCTTTGTAACACGAGGATGCACCATTGTGCCAATTTCGTCATGTGTGATAATCAAAAGAAAATGAAAACATGATAATTAATCATTTAATGAGGACAAAATAATTATCCTCTGAGAAAAAAAAAATAAAGGATGGCCCATCAAGTACGTCGTTATTCCCATGCAACCAATAAGAACTCGAGAACTTAAAAAATATTATAAAGTTGAAAGAACAAAGGCGTTCTTCAACGAACGAACGAACGAACGATTACAAATCAAAGATGAAATAAAAGAAACGTTAAGCTAAACATACATGAGTCCCTTTGACTGGTCAGACAGTACTACAGTGGAACCTTCTCTCTGGTTACGGTTCTTTCCCTTTACCTACACATACACCGAATCGTCTGGCCTATTCTTTACAGATTCTCCTCTATTCTCATACACTTGACAATGCTGAGATTACCAGACAATTCTTCTTCACCCAAGGGGTTCACTACTGCACTGTAATTGTTCGGTGGCTACTTTCCTCTTGGTAAGTGTAGAAGAGACTCTTTAGCTATGGCAAGCAGCTCTTCTAGAAGGACACTCCAAAATCAAAACATTGTTCTCTAGTCTTGTGTAGTGCCATAGCCTGTGTACCATGGTCTTCCACTGTCTTGGGTTAGAGTTCTCTTGCTTGAGGGTACACTCAGGCACACTATTCTATCTAATTTCTCTTCCTCTTGTTTTGTTAAAGTTTTTATAGTTTATAGAGGAAATATTTTTTTTAATGTGTTACTGTTCCTAAAATATCTTATTTTTCCTTGTTTCCTTTCCTCACTGGTATATTTCCCTGTTGGGGCCCCTGAGCTTATAGCATACTGCTTTTCCAACTAGGGTTGTAGCTTAACAAATAATAATAATAATAATAATAATGATAATAATAATAATAATAGAGGAAAAAGACGTCTCCGAAATAGTGACTATTCCTGAACTTAATACATTTCTTTATAAGCGTACTATTAAAGGGACATTAAGAATAACAGAATGCGCTCCTTAGAGATTGCAAAAGAAGCACGGGGAAGGAAGAGAAGACGATGGATTGACGAACTAAGAAAGTTTGCTGGGGTGGACTGGCATGGGAAGACCATAAACTGACGCGATTGGAAGGCCATATCTGAGGCCTTTGTTCTGCCGTGGACTAATAACGGCTGAAAATGAAGAATGAAGGAGAGGGAGAGGATGAATTCTTCATTTCATTCAAAATAGAATTTTCCCTGATTTCATGAAATTCTAACACCCCCCCCCCCACCCATTTCAGTACATACACAGGTTTTACATTCGTTGTATGGAAGCTAAAAAGTGCTGTGCATTTCATGAAAGTCTGGCCAAACCGATCAGATGATTATACCAATGAAAATATCAAATTACAAAATTTCTATTTTCTCTCCAGAGGAAATTTAATCAAGGCCTTAATACCACGTTATAACTATTAACATGTTATTTAACAAAACCCGGGTTCATTTGTTCATTACATACATATATACATTTACACACACTCACAGCCTACCAGTCTATTCACTTGTAATTGGTTACCAACGTCTGCAGACGTCAAGAAAAGAGCGTGTGACTTATAACTTGATTTCTAAAGACAGGTTGAGAAGTCAAGAGCATACACTTCTGGCAACACTATTGCAAAAGGAAAGTATACGGCGAAAAACTACACATACAAATACATATATTAACAACGACAATTACAGCCGTGTCCAGCAGGCCAAAAGCCTCATATATGTCTTTATTCATGTCTGGGGTTTGGCCATTTCATCACCACGCTGGCCACTCAGGATTGGTGATGGTGGGTGCCTTTAGTCTGATCGCTCACAGCAAACCAACCTAATATGGGTAGCTCTGACCAGTATAGCAGTGCTGATCATGGAGATACATAAACCCTTTCACTAAGTTATGGTATGCCCACTAAGAAAGGGATATACATACACATACACATAATTTATATATATATATATATATATATATATATATATATATATATATATATATATATATGCACACACACACACACATATATATATATATATATATATATATATATATATATATATATATATATACCCAAATGTATCTATAATAAATTGTGGGTGTACACCCCCTGTAATCAAATTTCATACCATTTCTATCTACACATAAAAGGAACCATTCCTCCAGTCTTGCACATATCATAGAACTTCCAGTATGTCAAGGGTCTTTCTTTCCAGCATATCTTTCACAACACTTATCCAGAATTCCTAGCCTACTGCCTCCCATCCTTCCCACATAAGAGAAATTGCCTCAAACACCCAGAATATTTCCATAGAAATGGGGACATTAAAATATATAAAATATAACAGAAAATAAGACAAGACTTGAAACTGTAATAACTCAAAACCTAACATAAAAGAAGGCTCATTGGCTTTCTCTCTCTCTCTCTTTCTGTTTATTTACTCATGTTATTTATACCTGTGTGCATAAAAGCAGACAGCGATAAACCGAGAATAGAGCAAAAATATTGCACTTATGTACGTTGTTAAAAATTAAAACAAAAATATTGCACTTATGTACGTTGTTAAAAATTAAAACAAAAATATTGCACTTACGTATGTTGTTAAAAATTAAAACAAAAATATTGCACTTATGTACGTTGTTAAAAATCAAAACAAAAATATTGCACTTACGTACGTTGTTAAAAATTAAATTAAAAAATAAAACACACTACTGGACCACATTTTTTACGGGATATCAAAGGCATCATAATGTGAAAAACAAACAACAACACCAAGAACAACATCAACAACAATAATAAAAAAAAATAAAAATAATATAATAATAATATACTTTAAAATTAATGGATCAAATACTCAACTACCTATTGTTTCTGCATGAGGGTAACAGCTTCAGTACAATACCTGTAAGAAAAGAAAGACTGTTAAATAAGGACACTATGTTAGAATAAGCAATATATATACATGAATAAAAATATTCCTGCGTCAAGCTCCAAGCCAAATTTAGGAGAGAAAAAAAAAAGTCATAGAATCAATGTGAAGTATTGAGTAGATATAATATAAATCATATTCAAATGATTACAAACCGGACAGCTTAGACAGTAAGAGAAAATCTTCCAATAGGAGTAAATTGCAATTGGACTCACCTACAGGAGGGATTATAACAGCCCCTAAACACACTCAATCATATCGATTAACATCAAGATTATACTGTATATAATATATATATATATATATATATATATATATATGTGTGTGTGTGTGTGTGTATGTGTGTGTATATGTGTATGCATAGTGTGTGTGTATATATATATATATATATATATATATATATATATATATATATATATATATATATATGTGTGTGTGTGTGTGTATGTGTATATAGTGTGTATATATATATATATATATATATATATATATATATATATATATATATATATATATATATACACATGAAATGCAGCTATTTTTAGTTCACTGAAGGACAATGACCTCACACATGCCCTCTCTCTCTCTCTCTCTCTCTCTCTCTCTCTCTCTCTCTCTCTCTCTCTCTCTCTCTCTCTCTCTCTCTCTCTCTCTCTCTCTCGTCTGTTTATGGTTTTTCTATGCTAGTCTATACCAGCAAATTTTCCTGGCTTTTCAAGCCCTCGTGTTCTCTCTCTCTCTCTCTCTCTCTCTCTCTCTCTCTCTCTCTCTCTCTCTCTCTCTCTCTCTCTCTCTCTCTCTCTCTCTCACACACAAAAAAAAACACAAAAACAAACAGCCTAGCCCAGTGTACAAGGGCATGGCAACGCCGATAAAAGTGAAAATACATTTGCCACAACTAGAGCAGCACCAATTCCATATGAATATTCATACAATCAAACAAATGCACATGTTTCAGCCATCCACATTTCCCAGACCGCTATTCCATTCAAAATGATAAAATTTCATTCCTAAAATATTAACTCATAATTTCTATTTTCTAAAATATTCTTAACTCATAATTTCTATTTTCTAAAATATTCTTAACTCATAATTTCTTATTTCTAAAATATTCTTAACTCAGAAATTCTCATTTCTAAAAAATTCTTATATCATAATTTCTCGTCTAAAATATTCTTAACTAATAATTTCTCATTTCTAAAATATTCTTAACTCATGATTTCTCATTTCTAAAATATTCTCCACTCATAATTCCTCATGTCAAAAATATTTCTAACTCATAATTTCTATTATCTAAAATATTCTTAACTCATAGTTTCTCATTTCTAAAATATTCTAAACAATAATTCCTCATGTCTAAAATATTTTCAACTCATAATTTCTCATTTCTAAAATATTCTTAACTCATAATTTCTCATTTCTAAAATATTCTTATATCATAATTTCTCGTCTAAAATATTCTCAACTCATAATTCCTCATTTCTAAAATATTCTTAACTCATAATTTCTCATGTCTAAAATATTCTAAACCCAAAATTCCTCATGTCTAAAATATTTTCAACTCATAACTTCTCATTTCTAAAATATTCTAAACCCATAATTCCTCACTTCTAAAATATTTCTAACTCATAATATCTCATTTATAAAATATTCTTAACTCATAATTTCTCGTCTAAAATATTCTAAACCAATAATTCCTCACTTCTAAAATATTCTTAACTCATAATTTCTCGTCTAAAATATTCTAAACCCATAATTCCTCATTTCAAATATAATTTCAACTCATAATTTCTCGTCTAAAATATTCTAAACCAATAATTCCTCACTTCTAAAATATTCTTAACTCATAATTTCTCGTCTAAAATATTCTAAACCCATAATTCCTCATTTCATATATAATTTCAACTCATAATTTCTCATCAACACGAACTTGAATTCATTGGTAATGTCCAGCTGTAAGTAATTCTCGTTTATGAAATATTTTTATGATATAAAATCTTGTATTCATTCGTTATTTATAAAATTCCCTCATCACATTTCTTCTATAAATTATCATTTATTTTCATTTAATCATGCAAGCTAAGTTTCAAATTAATGGATATATAAACAAAATTGAGCTTAAAATCTCCAAATAAATATGCATTCACACATATATATATCCCATATACATAAATACGCATTATATTGGCATAATTATATATATATATATATATATATATATATATATATATATATATATATATATATATATATATATATATTAGAAGTAATGAATAAAAAACAGATCTGTCATTATAAACGATACAAGTTATCAAATTATCAAGTCTGGGGGGACACCTGAATAAATAAAAAAAAAAAAAAAAATCTGTCTCCGTACCCCAAACAACACTCGGAGAAAGAAAGAAAATACAAGACACCTAAATTAAAGTCAATACGATTTAAGAAAGATCGAACAAAAACTGTTTATTATCAGTAGATAATTTTCCAATTACCAATTTACCATGAAAAATGGTGGTAATTTTCACTAGTTGAGCACCTGAGCATCGTTTATGGCAATAATCTCAAACATTTTTTTTCCTTTTCGCCCCTTTTTGTTAGTTTGTTTGTGTGTGTTTGTGTGTGAACAGCTTCCTAGCCACAATTTTCATTGTAAAGTAATGGAACTTGAAGGGATTAATCTTTATGTAAAATGTTGGAAATTGTTAAATTTTGGAAAGTCAAGGTCAAAGATCAAGGTTTCAGCCAAGCAAAATGCCTAATTCATGTAGCCTAATCACCCATAAGTTTGGACATCGTTGTCACAAAAACTTCAAACTTGGTTCATATTTGAGTGTATGAAAATCCACGCCAATTAATACATGTTAAAGTCAATGGTCAAGGTCAATGACAAGCTAAAGGTCAAGAAATAAGCTGCCATGGCGGAGGTCTGCACTCTACTGAGTGCCCATATAATTTTTCATGCTACCGATTTTTTTAAATAACTTAGTTACTTTTAATTTCTTATTTATCACACCAGCTGTTGTGTGTGCAAATTCATGTTGGTATTATGTAGTAATATTCACTATTTCTTTTCATCTTGATCTCAGTAAATTTTCCTTATGAAAAGTTTACTCTTGATTAACAAATCCTTAAGAAGTAAATGAAAGGACAAGTCAGTATCCTTAAATACATTTTCTATACCAATAACCACAATGATCTCATTCTTTAGCATTGATATCAAAATCAATCTTAGGTGGTGGCCTATTGGAAACGTTCCTATCTAACGTTCTGCTGGACAGGAAATCGAGAGTCCAGGTAAAACTCAATAGTTCTTGTAGTGTCTGCATCCTCACCATCCTTGTGAGGTATGAATCCGATTTGGAGAGCTTATAGATCTACCTGCTGAGTCATCGGCAACCATTGCCTGGCCCTCCCTGATCCCAGCTTGGATGGAAAGGTGGCTTGGGCGCTGTATGATCTGTCTCTAGTGTAATTGTTCAGTGGCTACTTTCCTCTTGGTAAAGGTAGAAGAGACTCTCTAGCTATGGTAAGCAGCTCTTCAAGGAGAAGGACACTCCAAAATCAAACCATTGTTCTCTATTCTTGGGTAGTGCCATAGCCTTTGTACCATGGTTTTACACTGCCGTGGGTTAGAGTTCTCATGCTTGAGGGTACACTCGGCCACACTTTTCTATCTAGTTTCTCTTCCTCTTGTTCTGTTAAAAGTTTTTATAGTTTAGATAGGAAATATTTATTTTTTATATTGTTAATATTCCTGAAATATTTTATTTTTCCTTATTTCCTTTCCTCACTGGGCTATTTTCCCAGTTGGGGCCCCTGGGCTTATAGCATCCTGCTTTTCCATCTAGGGTTGTAGCCTAGCATTTAATAATAATAATAATAATAATAATCATAATAGGGCAGTGTCCTCCTTGCTAGGGCAATGTCACTGTCCCTTGCCTCTGCCATTCATAAGCGGATTTTAAATCCTTTAAAAGCTATCGGTGTCAATAAAACAAACATTCACTCACACTACACCATATTCCACACACAAACAAAGAAAAATGAATGAAAATATAGTGCAATTTAGTTGTATCGAACACCAAGCATCCGAAGCAATCTGCCAACCCTTTGAAAGCCAAATTGGATAACTGATACTCATTTGGCGACACTCTAATCAAATTAACTATAATCCACGCTGGATGTAGTGCGCCTACCGGGCCTGTATTCGCTAGGGGACTCAAATGAGCGGAGGAAAAATGCGGAAAATGAAAGAAATTTAACCAGAGAGAGAGAGAGAGAGAGAGAGAGAGAGAGAGAGAGAGAGAGAGAGAGAGAGAGAGAGAATTGTAGTCTATCGAAACATCAAAGACAGTTGTGTGTGGTAGCTTTTAAACCAGAGCTGAAATAAACACAAATGAGCATATGGATACGTGTGTGCGAGCGTGCTTGCGTGCGTATGTATGTATGTATCTATGTATGTATATAAAAATATACACAGTACTTATATATATATATATATATATATATATATATATATATATATATATATATATATATATATATATATATATATATAAACAGTACATATATATATATATATATATATATGTGTGTGTGTGTGTGTATATATATACATATATATATATGTATATAAGCTATATATATATATATATATATATGTATATATATATATATATATATATATACATATATATATGAGAGCCTTATTTCTTGTTTGGGTTCCTCCAGGTCCCTCAGTGTGAGGCACCTCGTATATCCACCAGAGAGTTGCTAATGCATCTTCCAAGAGAGAGAGAGAGAGAGAGAGAGAGAGAGAGAGAGAGAGAGAGAGAGAGAGAGAGCTGAACGACTAATACCCTAGCCTCTATATTTTAGTATAATCAAACGGGCAACTAAATTTTCATAAACAACCCACGCTACCTTTAACAAACCAGCTTAGAAAAACCTTATGGGTCCAACCACTCCAAAGGCCTCTTCAATCAATATCAGCCCAGAGTCCCAAGGGTCGTCAACAGCTGTCCCTGACTTGAGTAATTCATCAAAGACGTGTGAAGCATTAAGAAATGGTAAGACCTCAATCAGCATTGGCTATTCAGTCGACCGTCGTTTAATTAGCCAGGCCAATTAAGACTTAACGACTAAACCGATGATAAAATGATGGCATTCAAAACTATGATCTTAGTCAGATTGCTCTCAATTATTCTAATTACTATTATTGATAATAATAATTTTAATAATAATAATTATTAATAATGATATTAATAACTAATAAACAATAATAATAATAATTAGCAAAGCTCTCCTCAATCCAGAATCAATCACTAATTAAAACGACGAAACTTGTCAGGAATACTCAATCTATTATTATTATTATTATTATTATTATTATTATTATTATTATTATTATTATTATTATTATTATTACTTGCTTAGCTACAACCCTAGTTGGAAAAGCAGGATGCTACAAGCGCAAGGGCTCCAACAAAGAAAATAGCCCAGCCAGGAAAGGAAATAAGGAAAGAAATAAACTACAAGAAAAATAATTAACAATTAAAATATTTCAAGAACAGTAACAACATGCATTAATTATTTTGATGTACCGCTATTTTTAAATAATATAGGCTATTAAAGCGGTGAAAAACAGCACCAGCAATAAAAAACAGTATTAAATAATTTCCTAGCTTTTGAATTATTAACAAGAAATCCCGTTTCCCAAAGCTCCTGTTATAAGCACAAAATTGGCCTCTTCACTATTCTCAAAACTAACTACCTAAAGGAACTCGGAAATGCTTGGCAATACAGAAAAAAAAAAAAGTTAATACTCAAAATATACAGATGCTGTATTAATCCCAAAATACACTAAATATTCTGGTCTAACCTGACAAAATGCACCATATACCAAAGAAAATCATTCGAACAAAGAGGTGAAACACAAGTACAAAAAGGGTTAATAGAGGGGGAAGTCTTTTAGATATTCATGATCAATGAATTTCAAATACAGGATCTCGCAAGTCGTAATTTAATGAAAGACCAACAATGTCATATTAAACAATGAATACGGTTTGGAAATTAAATGATATTGAATTACACTCGCATAGCAAGTAAGATCAAATATCAGTCCAGTCTAGTTGCCTTCTCCAAAATCGAAGATTTTGAGAAAGGTATGTATATATTATTATTATTATTATTATCATTATTATTATTAATTGCTAAGCTACAACCCTAGTTGGAAAAGCAGGATGCTATAAGCCCAGGGACTCCAACAGGGAAAATAGCCCAGTGAGGATTGAAACAAAGAAAAATTAAATATCTTAAGAACAGTAACAATATTAAAATGAATATCTCCTAAATAAACTATAAAAACTAACAAAACAATAGGAGGAGATATAAGTTAGATTAGCGTGCCCAAGTGTACCCTTAAGCAAAAGAAATCCTACCCAAGACAGTGAAAGACCATGTTATAGAGGGTATGGTACTACCCAAGACTAGAGAACAATGGTTTGATTTTGGAGTGTCCTCCTAGAAGAGCGGCTTACCATAGCTTAAGTCTCTCTTCTACCTTGACCAAGAGGAAAGTGGCTACTGAACAATTACAGTGCAGTTACCCCTTGGGTGACGAAGAATTGTTTGGTAATCTAAGTGTTTTCAGGTGTATGAGAACAGAGAATATGTAAAGAATAGGCTAGACTATTCGGTGTGTGTGTAGGCATAGAAAAAATAAGCCGTGACCAGAAAGAGGGATCCAATGCAATACTATCCGCCCAGTCAAAGGATGCAATAACTCTCTATATCGGTAGTATCTCAATAGGCGACTGGTGCCCTGGCCAACCTACTACCTACTAAATAGACGGATATACAATTATCAAAAAAAAAAAAAAAATTAGTAAAATTAACACAACAGATTTGTTACTAGTTAGCGAACTATATTTTTTTCTAGACAAAATGGACGTGACAACAAGGAATTTGATCCTAATCTTATTAATTAATCATCAATTATTAATTAGCTAAAAAAAATACAATCTTCAACTGAACGATTTCAAAGATGAATTAACTTCATACAGTTCTTATAGTCATACATTTTATCAAATTTATGTATAAGTCATATATTTTATAAAATTTATTTATAACAGTCATACCTTTTATAAAATTTATGTATAAATCATACATTTTATCAAATTCATGTATAGCAGTCATACATTATATCAAATTCATGTATAACAGTAATACATTATATCAAAAGTTCTCAGATAGGATAACAACCAACGAATTCTCGAATAAATCTAACACTTTATGAATGCACTCCATGAATACACCTGAAACTAGAGGGGCACTTAAGTAGAGCGCTGACCTCCGCCACGGCAGCTTATTTCTCGACCTTTGACCTGAACATGTATTCATTGGCGTGGATTTTCATATAATCAAATATTAACCAAGTTTGAAGTCTCTGTAACAACGATGTCCAAACTTATGGCCGATTACGTGAATTGGACATTTTGCTTGACCGTGACCTTGACCTTCCAAAATTTAATCCTTTCCAGCTTTTTACATAACCATTAATCCCCTGGAGTTTCATCGCTCTACGATTAAAATTGTGGCCCAGAAGCTGTTCACAAACAAACACACACACAAAAAAAAAAAAATACCACAAACAGGGGCGAAAGCATAACCTCCTTCCAACTTCGTTGGGGGTAAAAAAAAAATCCCAAAATATACCAACCTTCTTCACAAAACATGAAGAGCGTATGTCGATTGGTGAATGTCACGAGAAAAGATGTGGTTAAAAATATACAAATCAATATGTATTCATTGCAGCGACATTACAGTATATCCATTCTCTATTTACGCTGAATAGCCTATTTGTTAAATGTCATCAATACAAGATAATTAAAATATTAAAAAAGAAACTTCATCAAGGAAACCAAGTTTCAAGGGGATTATGGGGATACTTAGCACGTCACAATTTATGTAGACTTAGACTAAAATAAAGTATTGAGTTGGAATTTGAGAATCAAAATGGCAATTTGT
>NC_090732.1:5578302-5615802 GCF_036898095.1 Palaemon carinicauda
GTTGTGGTGGCCTATGTGATAACGTCCCTGACTGGTGATTGCCAGACTGGGGTTCGAGTCCCGCTCAAGTTCGATAATTTCTAGTAGTGACTGTAACCTCACCCTCCTTGTGAGCTAAGGATGGCGGGTTTGAGGGAGCCTAGAGGTCTACTTGCTGAGTCATCAGCAGCCATTGCCTGGCCCTCCCCGGTCCAAGCTTGTGTTGCGGGGTTGGTCGCTGATCATATGTATACATGGTCATTCTCTAGGGCATTGTTACTGCCCCTTGCCTCAGCTATTCATGAACGGCCTTTAAACCTTTAAGACAAGGGTTCACAAAAACAACCTCATTACCAAACACTATCGTAGATGAAAGAATAAATAAAATGCTCTTAGTCGTTCCTAAAAACCAGTTTAGCAGAACCTTTTCTTCACATTACGCAAACTCGTAATACACAAAAACAAATTCCTTGCAGCTTTACTGGGATATTCCAAGCAAAAAACTCGTTCCCCGATGACCTTTTGGGGTCGGATCCAGAAGCCCTTTTTAATTTGGCCCCCACTTCCTAATGAGACTTGAATATTCTCCAGTGAACCAGACCGTCTAATGGTCATTTAGGAAACTGTTCTTAATTACTTCTAGATGATAATGGTGATGATGATGATGCGGGGCTATATATATATATATATATATATATATATATATATATATATATATATATATATATATATATATATATATATATATATATATATATATATATACACTGCTACCGCTAAAAAGCAAAGCAATCCGAAGTGGTTAGATGTGGTATTTCTGATCTTTATAAATCTACTCAAGATGTTTACCCTATACACAATAAGGATATATGCATTTGAAATTAAAAAAGAAGTGATCATATCAATAACCTCATTTGTTATTGCAATGAGATATGGATGACACAAATTTCATGCCTAATACAGTATTATCATTATTATCATCATGATCATCATTATTAGTAGCTAAGCTACAACCCTAGTTTCAAAAGCAGTATATATTTAGATAGATATACACACACAGATTCAGCACTCCCCTTTTCCTAACTACAACCCTTCTCATTAGGGCATGACTACTCCCTTTCCCCCTACCCGAGGAACGAGGAGAGACAGAGAAGTTATACGTCTGATCATGACAGGAAAGAAAAACATGCTAAATTCCAGATGCTACTTATGAAACATTTCAAGAAGGTAGTTCACGAAAGTAACTTGATTCAGATTCGAAGTAAAGTTATATAAATATGAACTTCATATGATGTAAACACTGACATACAACCTCATACCAAATTTGTCATGTTGGGCTTAAACAAAAGAAACTTATTAAACGGATCATATGATACCACGCAAAACAGTGCAGTCTCTCTGAATGGCAAACTCTGCGTTTCACAGAAACTTTTATAAAGTGGGGTAAAAAATTAAATATAATATGTAAAATCAACAAACAGTAACATCAAGCCTATATTCACCCCGACATTGCAGTAAATATATCTTATTTCTACAAATAACATTGAAAAATACCATAAATCTTCCACCTGATTTACAGATAGAGCATACATGTCACCAACAAAGTATCGAACTGAAATTTATACCACACCAACACAATTTTAATTGCACGCTTCCAAAACATACAACTTCCACCACTACATATTAAACTAGAGGGGCACTCAGTAGAGGGCAGACCTCCGCCCCGGTAGCTTATTTCTCGACCTTTGCCTTGACCATTGACCATAACATGCATTAATTGGCGTGGATTTTTCATACACTCAAATATGAACCAAATTTGAAGTCTGTGACAACAATGTCCAAACCTATGGCTGATTACGTGAATTGAGTATTTTGCTTGACCGTGACTTTGACCTTTGACCTTGACCTCCCAAAATTTAATCATTTCCAGATTTTCCCATAATTACTAATCACTACAGGTCTCATTACTTTACGATTAAAATTGTGGTCAGGAAGCTGTTCATAAACAAACACAAACCAACACAGAAATGGGCGAAAACATAACCTCATTCCAACCTTGTTGGCGGAGGTAAAGATGAACAGGCCAACTTGAACTCGATGTAAGTGAAATAGCATTAAAATAAACAATTGGTATGATTCTCTCTCTCTCTCTCTCTCTCTCTCTCTCTCTCTCTCTCTCTCTCTCTCTCTCTCTCTCTCTCTCTCCAGACAGAAATGTGTCTCTGTTGAATGTTCTGCTTAGAGTTCCATAACAAGAACCCAATTATACTTGGGATTCCTGTCGTACAAAGGCAACAATACAAGCACGTTGCAATGCAAACGAATTGATAAATATTTCAGCAGGCAGAACATGTCGCCTTTTTACTTCCGTTCTTCATAACCATGGCAACATGTTAACGGTTCAAAATCTTTGATGATTTTATGTCACATTTACGCAAGTTTTGAACTCGTAAGCCCTTTGGAAGAGAAAACGTACGGGAGAACTTTTTAAACGTAAATAATTATGTAAATAAAATGATTGCCTGTTAATAATCAACCATGATAAAAATCATACCGTATTACTATCATCTTCACAGGTTACTTTGAGACAACATGGTTCATGGTTCTTGCTCAATATACAAATTTCATACATATATACATAAAGTATATATATATATATATATATATATATATATATATACATACATATGTTTACCCTTATTTCTATCGGCCATAAGGTTCGAATCCTTGGTCGGGCAGAAATGTCTATCAATAAAAGTAAATTCCGTGGGTCCGTGACCCCCGAACAGAGCGTATATGCCATTAAAAAGTATTTGTTGCTTATTTAAATATACATCTGTCTATATGTATACATATACACACACACACACACACACACATATATATATATATATATATATATATATATATATATATATATATTGGGTAGAACCAAGAGTGAATTTGGGCAACGATCATTTACTGTAAAACAGACTGCACTGTCTTGATATAGAAACAATAAACAAGGTGAAGAATAACAAATGAAAAATTTAACCGGATTGAAAAGTTGCACGATTAATGGTCACAAAAGGAATTAGACTGGCACATCATTGTCAGATACAAGTTAGACCACTAACCCTAGAACACGACTCTCTGCCAGAGCATCTATCTATTCAAGTCGGCTAGCCTTCGAACACGACTGTCCGCCAAAGCATCTATCTATTCAAGACAACTAGCCCTCAAACACGACTGTCAGCCACAGCCTCTACCTATTGAAGACAACTAGCCCTCGAACACGACTGTCCGCCAGAGCATCTATCTATTCAAGACCACTAGCCCTCAAACACGACTGTCCGCCACAGCCTCTACCTATTCAAGACAACTAGCCCTCGAACACGACTGTCCGCCAGAGCATCTATCTATTCAAGACCACTAGCCCTCGAACATGACTGTCCACCAGAGCATCTATCTATTCAAGACAACTTGCCCTCAAACATGACTGTCCGCCAGAGCATCTACCTATTCAAGACAACTAGCCCTCCAACACGACTGTCCGCCAGAGCATCCTATCTATTCAAGACAACTAGCCCTCAAACAAGACTGTCCGCCAGAGCATCTATCTATTCAAGACCATTAGCCCTCGAACACGACTGTCTGCCAGAGCATCTATCTATTCAAGACAAATAGCCCTCGAACATGACTGTCCACCAGAGCATCTATCTATTCAAGACAACTTGCCCTCAAACACGACTGTCCGCCAGAGCATCTACCTATTCAAGACAACTAGCCCTCCAACACGACTGTACGCCAGAGCATCTATCTATTCAAGACCACTAGCCCTCGAACACGACTGTCCGCCAGAGCATCTATTCAATCTCAAAGAAAAGGCAAACGATCAAAACAGCCAGATAAGGATACGGAGAAGTACCTCCGTACTTTTTGGCAACTAAAGTAAAAGGGAGGGTTGCTCCAACTGTCGGGTGGTTGGGGCTAATCTGTCACTAGACAAGGCTGTTCCAGGTTTGCTGACGTCATACTCCTAGTGTAAGACCATGGTTAGCAATCGTATAGAAACCTTATTTTTGGGGATGTGCTGTGTAATCTGCAAGGACTTGTGTAAAAGCTAAAACAGGGTATCCAATACAATATGGAAATGCCAAAGAAAAATTGTCTCCCTTACTTGAAGGCTAATGTTTCAATGTGTAAACATGGATTCAATGTATATAAGGAAGACCTACAGATTCAGACTGTATTGAACCCTCACAGCACTTCAAATGCTGAAAAATCATCTGGTAATCTATGTAAATTCATCATCGATAACCAATACTAATACTGGGTTTGGGAGACTACATGATCAGGATAATTTTTCTGCCTGTTCTTCTCAAGGAAACTTAGGTGCGGACTTAAAAGGTATGGGATGAGTGCATGGTACTAGTCTCTATGTTGTGTCTTCTGGGACTGTTGCTGACTAATACTATAGGTCAAAGCCTTGTAATAGAATGTTTGTTTATACAGTAATTTTGACAATATTGCAGTGACAATCAAGGATTTCCCTGCAACTCCCACTTTCTAAGAGGACATGACAGATACAATATTAAACAAAGTCTGTTGGGCATTACATTATGCTGTCCTAAAATGGTCTGGAACAGAAGGAAAACCATCACCTAATTGATTGGTACCTACCTGAGCATATTTCAGGCGATGTGTCATGATTCATGACTGCTGCGTAGAACTTTGTACAACAATGAATGGTCTTTTTATAAAATATGTACACTTAGTTAATCTTAAATTAAGTAAAACTGTATATATATTGTACAGTACAGCATTGCAGTGGTGTATAGTATTGTTTATTAACTAAAATTGTACAGTACTGTACGTAGAGTACTACCATACTGTGCTCTACAATATGCAAATGTAGGCTACGAGTGCGGTGAGTTGTCAAACAATGCAAGTCGTTTGAACAAAAACAGCGAACACAGTAGTTAAGTTATACTTTAGTGATAGTACTGTACATATACTGAATTACAGTACAGTATTAGACACTACAGTATCAGCGAATATATTAGATAGGAACAACAGTAATTTGTTGCTATAAGTGTCCCAATGACTAATATAGTGTTATGTACTGTACTGTACTGTAGACTTACCATGTCCAGTACGTAATGTACACATGTGCAGATGTACTGTACATTTACTGAAATATTTCTATTCAATTACATAATACTTATACTATGATAAAAACCAAGTAAAATGACAAATTCGTATAAAATTTGTATTTTTCCTAACTATAAAAACCTTAGCTTTTTAATAGGGGTATTACTTTCGGCATAGCTGAAATGATGAGCCATTAATTTTTAACGAGGGTTTACTACCCACACCGCTAGTTAGCAGGTGGTAGGGGAGGGTAGCTTGCTTCTCCGACACCCCCTCTCACACACCTGTGCTTGAGCTCACTTTGCTTGGAGGTAGGACTTCAAGGGGGATAGGGCTGGCGGGTAAGTTTGCTTAAATAGCTAAGGTTTGTATAGTTAGGAAAAAAACAAATTATCTACGAATTTGTCATTTGTTCCGTAACTGGAATACAAACAACGCTATTTAATAGGGGTGACTCACCCATTAGGAAGGGTGGATGTCCCAGCCAGTCTGGGTTTTTGGGTTTGGCCGGGGGCTCCTTATCTGAGAGCGTTAGCACTCAAGAAATAAGGAGCCCCTGCAACTCGCTAAAACCTTGCTGCGCAAGGTCTGCGGCCTACGCAAGCTGTGTGTGAAGGTATGTAAAAGTGTGACTCGTCCTAGAAAGTTATTCCGAAGTTCTTTAGATGGAAAACTTGTATACTGGGACTTACCCAATACTACCTCGTCAGGATATGGGGACGTAACAGTATTAATCTTAATACTAGGAACACAAGGAAGCATGGTTTACCTGCAGTGGTTTGAGGTCAGCTATGCAGAGAACCCAGGATGCTGCTTTACCCAAGAGAGGGGATGATGAAGAAAAGAATAAGGGCCAGTCAAACCTTTTCATTCATGCAGACTAAAACCGGATAACAATGCCCTCAACCTTCTGCTACTTGTCCAAAAAGGAGCTTGAGGTTTTAAACCTGCTGTTGTGCTGCCACCATAGGACCGATAGAAAAAGTATCAAGTCTCCTGTGGGTTACATCTTGCAGGTAGTGGGATGTGAACGTGGTCTGTCTTTTCAACACCCCAGCTTGAAGAATCTGCATCACTGAAAATTTTTTTTGAAGGCCAGGGACGTAGCTATGCCCTTGACATCATGTGCTCTGGAGCGACGTGACGGAGGAGGGTCTGGATTCAGTACAAGATCAATGACCCTGCAAATCCATGCAGAGATGGTGTTCTTGGTGACCCTCCTCTTAGTCCTTCCTGTGCTGACGAATACTGCTGGCACACAAGCCTGGGCTGTGGCTGTTCTCTTGAGGTATAGCCTCAAACTCCTTACTGGGCATAGTAAGAGATGGTCTGGGTCATCTGTTACAGTACGGAGACTAGAAATCCAGAAGGAGTCGAATCGAAGATCCGCTACTCCCGGGTTCTGAGTCTTAGCAATAAACTCAGGGACGAAGCTGAACGTTACCTCTCCCCATCCCCTTGAATGGGCGATGTCGTATGAGAGACCATGAAGTTCGCTGACTCGCTTGGCCGAGGCCAAAGCTAGCAGGAACACCGTCTTCCAAGTCAGGTGGCGATCTGTTGCCTGGCGCAATGGTTCATAGGAGGTCTCTTAAGAGACCTGAAAACTCAAACCACGTTCCATGGGGGAGGTCTCACTTCCGACTGGGGCAGGTAAGTTCATAACTCCGTATGAGTAGATAAAGCTCAAGCAATGAAGAAATGTCTATTCCTTTCAGTCTGAAGGCGAGGCTTAAGGCTGAGCAATAGCCTTTCACTGCCGAGACTTATAGGCGCATTTCTTCACGCAAATACACGAGGAACTCCGCTATTGCTGGAATAGTGGCATCAAGTGGAGAGATACCCCTTCCACGACACCAACCACAGAAGACTTTCCACTTTGCCTGGTAGACTGCTGCTCATGATTTCCGCAGATGTCCAGACATCCTGAACGCAACTTGTTGCGAAAATCCTCTCTCAGAGAGGAGATGCTAGATAGTCTCCAGGCATGAAGTCGTAGCGAAGCTACGGCTTTGTGGAAGATGTTGGCGTGTGGTTGTTTGAGTATATTGTGTCATGGAGGGAGTTCTCTTGGCGGCTCCATTAGGAGTTACAGAAGGTCCGGGAACCACTCTGCGGGATGCCACAGCGGAGCTATGAGGGTCATTGAAAGATTGACCGATATTCTAGTGTTGTTGAGTACCCTCCTCATCAGACAGAACGGGGGAAATGCGTAAACGTTGTCCTCCCGTTGTTGGAAAGCATCTTGCCAGAGAGCCTTGGGGTCTGGGACTGGGGAACAGTACAGCCGGAGCCTGAAGTTCAGGGCCGTTACGAAGAGGTCCACAGTCGGAGAACCCCACAAAGTCACGACTTTGTTGGCTACTAAATGATCCAAAGACCACTCAGTACTCACTATCCGAGATGCTCTGCTCAGGTTGTCGGCGAGCACATTCCTTTTGCCCGCAATGAAGCGTACCGATAGTGGTATCGAGTAGATTTCGGCCCATCTCAGTCTCTCTACGGCTAGATAGGATAGTTGCTGCAAAAAAAGTACCTCCTTGTTTGTTGATGTAGGCCACTACTGTGGTGTTGTCGCTCATCACCACCACAAAGTGACTTGCCAGGTACTGTTGGAACTGCTGAAGGGCCAAAAGGACGGCCTTCATCTCTAGGAGATTTATGTGGAGGTAATTTTCTGACTCCGACCAAAGGCCTGAGGTCGTGTGGTGCAGCACGTGGCCCCTCACCCTTTATTTTGAAGCGTCCAAAAGCAGCATCAAATCCGGTGGGAGGACGAGAAGATCCACTCCCTTTCGTAGATTCTTGTCTGTCACCCACCACTGGAGGTCTGTCAGTTCCAGAGGTCCCATGGGGATCTGGATATCCGGAGAGTCGTATGCTTGATTCCACTGGGACTGAGTCGCCACTGGAGGGATCTCGTCCTGAGGCGACCATTGGGAACTAGACGGGCTAGCGATGAAAGGTGACCAAGGAGACGTAGCCACGATTGGGCTGGAAGTTCTTCTCGTCTGAGAAAAGCTCTTGTGACCTTTCTCAGCATTGCTATCCTGTCGTCTGATGGGAAGGCTTTGTGGAGAATGGTGTCTATAATCATGCCTAAGTATACCAGTCTTTGAGTGGAAAGCAGAGAGGAATTCTCAAGATTTACCATGATTCCCAGATCTTCGCAAAGTCTCAGAAGTTTGTCTCAGTGTTGAAGAAGGGTTGACACTGAGTCTGCTAGGATTAGCTAGTTGTCCAGATAACGGAGGAGACGGATGCCAATCCTGTGTGCCCAAAATGATACTAGGGTGAACACTCTGGTGAAGACTTGTGGTGCTATGGAAAGACCGAAGCAGAGCACCTTGAACTGGTATATTCTGTTGTTCAGGCTGAATCTTTAGTACTTCCTTGAAGACGGATGAACTGGGATCAGGAAGTACGCGTCCTTTAGGTCCAGTGTGCACATGAAGTCTTGCGGTCTTACTGCAAGTCTGACCATGTCCCCCGTCTCCATGCTGAACGGAATTTGTTTGACAAACTTGTTCAGAGCTGAGAGGTCGATGACTGGTCTCCAGCCTACAGGCGTCTTCTTTACAAGAAAGAGTCGACAGGAGAACCCTGGGGATCCGTCGAGGACCTCTTGGAGAGCGCCCTTCTTCAACAGGGTCTGGACTTCTGCCCGAAAGGCTTGCCTCCTTGCCGATCCCATGGCAAGGGAGTTCAATGACACTGGATTCCTAGTCAGGGGAAGTAGAGATGTTATGAACGGGAAGCGATGTGCTAGAGCAATCACGGAGAATGTACAGGAATCGGCCCAGAGTTGCTTCCACCTGTTTGCGCAACTCTGTAGGCATCCCCCTCCCTGGTGAAAATACAGGGGGACTGCCTATCCTAGCAATTGTGGCCTTGGCTGCTCCCTCTAGGATTTTTACTTCCCCTGGAGGATTTTTCGCCTTTCCTGTCTTTAACAGGAAAGGACTTAGACACCAAAGTCTTCGCTGCAGTTATCATCATGGTAGTTTTGGTTGGACGGGACTGCTGTGGTGCTGGAGGTTTATAGGGCTTAGATGTTAAAGCTCTATGGAGGAGTGAATCTTGATGGGACTTCCTCCACCTCTCAGCAGCATGTTCCACATCCTTAGGCTCGAACAGAACAGACCCCTCTATGGAGAAATGTCTGAGCCTATTGATCTCGGCGCTAGGGACTTTCTGGTGGAATCTCTCAGCAACTGCATCCTGACGTTTCAGGATGGTATTTGCCCACAAGTTCAAGACCTAGTGGGCAAGAAACTCGATCATGTGAGTACCTGAGAAAAGGAAGGTTTCCATAGCTTTCCTGGTACGTTCCTTGGAGAAATCCTCAGATCGTATCAGGACACCTAAGGTCCCTAACCAGATATTAAGCCACAAAGTAGCTTGCATAGCACACTTCGCGACCTTCTCTTGGGTGAGGATCTCAGCTGCCGAGAACGAGACCTGCCGGTTGGAGTCTCTCAAGAGGGACTCCCTTGTTTAGCTCTTCCAGGGAGCGGTGAAGCAGAAGAGCTGAACAAATCTCCTCCGGGATCTCGAAGTACCTCCTCTGCTGTACGCGAGGAGGTGGGAGGATCTTGTTCGTGGTACCGGAACGGTTGGAGGAGGACATCTCGGAGAGCTGCAGGGCGATCTTGTCCCTGGTACTCTTTACCACTTGAGACCAGGGCAGGGCTGCAATGGTCTTAGAGGGTTTTTGAGTACCAAAGACACGGTCTAGGACCGTGTCTTGGCCCTCTCAAAGGGGGATCTCCGGGTCGGAAAACCCGTTGAGAACCCTCATTAGAATCAGAACCTGCCAAAATGCGTGTTCTGACTCCTGCTGGTCTCCTCCTGTTGTAGGACTTGCAGCGAAGTTTCCTTCTATCCCCAAAGGCTCTTCTTGGGGAGAGTCGCAGACATTCCCTGAGTGGGTGGCTGGCTCCATCTTAGCCCTAGTGGAGGACTTTGGCAATGATTTGGAGTCTTTAGATTCCTTCCGGGGGAAGGATGTAAGACTCCAACATTGATGAGTGTTGCATGTCCCTTCTATTCCCGGAGTGAGGAACTCACGGCATGAAGAGAGGTTTCCTCCATTGGTGCGATAAGGAAAATCTCTCTTCGTGTGGTTCCCTTGGTGACGGGAGATCTTCGTCCGAAAGGGATGGAGAGTTAGTTCGACAAATAGGAGGAACTTGCCTTGATGGTCTGAGTGGAGTCAGTTTCGCCCTCGGAGAAGTAACCGCATCCAGAACTCCTCTTTTCCTCTTCAAAGGGGTAGAGGAAGCCATGGTTCCATGTCCTAGATCAGAGAGGACAGGCTTGAAAGCCTGGGTTACAGCTCTGATCAAGGCACTGAACCAGGGCTGTTGGCTGACAGACGCACTGTCAGACAAACCCCGAAGGAAAAGAGACCGAAGGATCATTGGGAGGTGTTACTGGAATGGGTGGGTTTGCCTTAGGAAATAGCTTTGGGATCCTGAACTCCTCTGCATATTTCCCTTCTCCCACAATGCACTTTGGTATGCACTTGTGGGGAGGGGAATGAGGCGATGGCGACCTTGCCGGACGTCGTTCCTTTTGGTGCGAGCGGGAGAATATTGGCGCTCGCGCGAGGGCGAAGGCGAGTAATGGTGCTCGTGCGAGGGAGACAGTTGGCGCGCGCGTCTGTCGAATAATTAGGGTGTACGCGTGCAGGAGAATGTCTCCGAGAGCGCGGGCGCGTAGTAGAATCATGATGGGCATGCGGGAGCGCAGGAGAATGTTGGCGCGCGTCTTTAGGAGAGAGAGGGAGCGTGGGCGCATGGCGCGCATCTCTGTGAGTGAGCACAGGAGAAATATGGCGTACAGGTGAGCGCGACGCTGGTGAGCGCTGGCGCGCCAGTAAAAGATGGCACGCAGGTGAGGGCAACAGGGTTGTTGCCTCACCTACGAACTTGCTTGCAGGAAAGTGATGGCATGTTGTCTGTGTCCGCAAGATGGCGCTCAGGAGAGCGTGATGTGGGACGCACATGTTGGCACGCGGGAGAGCACTATTGCGCAGAAGAACGTTGGCGCGCAGGTAACTGGTGCGTAGGTGAACGTTGGCGCGCAGGTGAGTGCTGGTGCGCAGGTGGGCGCTGTCGCATAGGAGATCGTGGGCGCTGTCGCATAGGAGATCGTGGGCGCGTCGGTGCAGGAGATCGTTCGCGCGTGTGCGCATGTGGGCGCACATGGTGCGTGGTAGAACTCTGGTCTAGAAGGCGCGTAGGCGCATGTTGACGCGTAAGCGCATGAGGTTGTTGCCCTGCGTACATGTTGGCACGCGGGAGAGCACTATTGCGCAGAAGAACGTTGGCGTGCAGGTAACTGGTGCGTAGGTGAACGTTGGCGAGCAGGTGAGTGCTGGTGCGCAGGTGGGCGCTGTCGCATAGGAGATCGTGGGCGCGTCGGTGCAGGAGATCATTGGCGCGTGTGCGCATGTGGGCGCACATGGTGCGTGGTAGAACTCTGGTCTAGAAGGCGCGTAGGCGCATGTTGACGCGTAAGCGCATGAGGTTGTTGCCCTGCGTAAGGGCGAGCAAGATGGGTGGGGCGCCGCAGTGTTGGGGCCTGACGAGCTGCTAGTGAGCGCTAGTCAGGTTACGTAGGCGCATAGTGCGCGGTACGTTGGCGCGCAATAGTGTGCTCAGGTGGAGCCTTGGCAGGCTCATGCAGGAACGGCGATGGAAGGTTGGCAGGTCTGTCGGGTGGATGGTCGACGTGTACTTTAAAAGGACGACATTCAACAAAGGAGATCACGAACGATCTGCAGAGAGGTCCAGGACCGAAGTCACAAGACTGGTTGCAGGTGCAGTGATGGACGATCGGTCTAGAGGCTCCTCTGCGGGGGACTGCATAGACGATGTTGAACCAAAGAGCCGCCTCCTCACCGCAGGTGAAGGAAGGCCTCTAAGGCGAAGAGGAAGGCAAGCCTTCCGATGGATGCGCCCTTTGGGAGCCGTTGGATCAGCAAGCTGACTGTCAGCAGTCATCTGAAGAGGAGTCTCTGTAGGTGAACTACTAGCAGGAGAGACTGATGATAAACTCAAGTTTCCCCCCTTAGAGGATGGTCAGGAACGGGGGAAACTAAGCCGTCAGCTACCGTAGAGTCTGGAGTGGCAGAGGACACGGGTGACGCTGCATGAGACACCTCTGACACAACGACGTCGACAAATGTCAGGGGATCTACCTCTGACGGTGACGACAACTGCATGAGGATGTAATCAAGCAAAACCTCCTTGGAGGGCGAACCTGTGAGCCCCAAGGAGGACCAAATCTGGAAAAGGGAAGTTATTGACAAGGCCTCCCCCGGGGGGAGAGGTGGTGCTGCTTCGCTAGGGGAAGTAACGTCATCTCTCTAGACCCGAGGTTGGACAGAAATAATTCGGTCTACGCTACTACTCGACGGTCTCTCGAAGAGACCGACCGAGTAGGAGCTTCGGTGGAGGTTTGGGCGACGGAAGAAGAGGCCTTGGGTTTTTCTTACTTCGATGAAAGCTTTGAAGGAGAAAAATCCCGGTTGGACTTCGTCCGCCGTCGCGAAAACCTCTCCCACTGGGAGGAAGACCACTCCCTACACTTACTACACTTGTCAACACTATCACACCGTAAGCCCCTGCAGGAAGGACAAAGGGCGTGAGGATCGGTCTCGACCGCCAACATGAATGTTCCACAGGGGCCGTCGGGAAGACCAGGGAAGGTGTGCATGGTCGCAGAGGCCAACTTCACGTACACAGTCTAAGAAAAAGGCAAAGAACAAAAAGCATTAATGGCTGCCAATTGTCGGCGAGGATGAGAGCGGCAACATCTGATCACCATCCGAGCTGAAAGCAAAGTGAGCTCAATTCAGGGTCTGTGAGGGGGAGCGGGAGCAAGCTACCCTCCCTACCCCCGCTAACTACCAGTGTGGGTAGTTAACCCTGGTTAAAAATTAATGGCTCGTCATTTCAGCTACGCCGAAAGTAATACCCCTATTAAATAGCGTGGTTTGTATTCCAGTTACAGAACAAACTCAGATTTGTTATGCCAGATGGTGAAAAGCAGCACCCGCAAGTGGCCGGCAGATATATCATCTGCGGCAATAACTCCGAAGGGTTACGATAGGGGAGGCAGCGACCACAAGCGGTCGGCAGGCATCACCATCTGGTAGCTCCTAAGACCACGAAAAAGGCACCAGCGAAGTGAGCACTCGTGAAACCTTCAAGGGGGCAACCATACAGGTGAGAAGGGCCTTGCTGGCAAATGAGAGGGGCTCAACACCAGCCAGAGAATATCGATGCTCTATACGCAGTGGGACCTCAGAGTGCTAAGAGAACTCAGGTTGATTGTGGTCAGCTTTTGGGCTCACTTCAAAAGGATCACCCGACTGGTAGTGACTTCGAGGAGCACCAGTCTGCAACTGTCCCCGTTCACATGCTGGACCTGCATAAACGAAAGGTGGACGAGTAGGCTAGATGCAGAGGTAGTTAAGGGCACAAAAAGCACTGGCGGGTCACCCACCACAGAGTCTCTGAGAGAAAGACCGTGGTCAACCCGAAGGAAGGCATGGCGTGCGCTTCCACTGTGCCCCTAACCGTAGCATCTTCAAAAGCCATTCTTTAGCGGGAAGACCAGAAAGCCCCTAGGAAGGCAGAAGTTACCCCAGGGAAGGCAGAAGTTCCCCCAAGTGGCAAGGGGAGAGACTTTCCCGGTGGTGGATGCCATTGCTTTGCTTGGGGAAGCAATGATGTCTGCACCTAAGGGTTGTCCGGGGGTCAGTCAGTCATCGCTCTACTCCATCGGAGGAAGAACATGCAGAGACAAAAGTTGTGGGAACGAGACAATGGAGTAAGAAGCCGAAACTTCTTCCTCTGTCATCTACCGAACTGTTCCCACAGGGAGGATAACCACTCCCTGTTACAGTACAGAGACTATAAATCCGGAAGGAGTCGAATCGAGGATCCGCTACTCCTGGATTCTGAATCTTAGCAATAAACTCAGGGACGAAGCTGAACGTTACCTCCCCCCATCCCCTTGAATGGGCAATGTCACACGAGAGACCATGAAGTTCGCTGACTTGCTTGGCTGAGGCCAAAGCTAGCAGGAATACCTTCTCCCAGGTTAGGTGGCGATCTGATGCCTGGCGTAATGGTTCATAGGGAGGTCTCTTAAGAGACCTCAGAACTCGAACCACGATCCATGGGGGAGGTCTCACTTCCGACTGAGGGCAGGTAAGTTCATAACTACGTATGAGTAGAGAAAGTTCTATCGATGAGGAAATGTCCATTCCTTTCAGCCTGAAGGCGAGGCTTAAGGCTGAGCGATAACCTTTCACTGCCGAGACTGAAAGGTGCATTTCTTCACGCAAATACACGAAGAACTCCGCTATTGTTGGAATAGTGGCCTCGAGTGGAGAGATACCCCTTTCACGACACCAACCACGGAAGACTTTCCACTTTGCCTGGTAGACTGCTGCATCCAGATATCCTGATCGCAAATTGTTGCGAAAATCCTCTCTCAGAGAGGAGATGCTGTATAATCTCCAGGGGTGAAGCCGTAGTGAACCTACGGCTTTGTGGAAGATGTTGGCATGTGGTTATTTGAGTAGATTGTGTCGTGGAGGGAGTTCTCTTGGTGGCTCCGTTAGGAGTTGCTGAAGGTCCGGGAACCACTCTACGTGATGCCATAGCAGAGCTATGAGGGTCATTGAAAGATTGACCTATGTTCTGGATTTGTTAAGTACCCTCCTCATCAGCCAGAACAGGGGAAAGGCGTAAATGTCGATGTTGTCCCACTGTTGTTGGAAAGCATCTTGCCAGAGAGCCTTGGGGTCTGGAACTGGGGAACAGTACAGCGGGAGCCTGAAGTTCAGGGCCGTTGTGAAGAGGTCCACAGTCGGAGAACCCCACAAAGTCTCGACTTTGTTGGCTACTAGATGATCCAAAGACCACTCGGTACTCACTATCCGAGATGCTCTACTCAGGTTGTCGGCGAGCACATTCCTTTAGCCCGGAATGAAGCGTGCTGATAGTGGTATCGAGTGGATTTCGGCCCATCTCAGTATCTCTACTGCTAGATAGGATAGTTTCTGTGAAAAAGTACCTCCTTGTTTGTTGATGTAGGCCATTACTGTGGTATTGTCGCTCATCACCATCACAGAGTGCCTTGCCAGGTACTGTTGGAACTGTTGAAGGACCAGAAAGACGGCCTTCATCTCTAGATTTATGTGGAGGTACTTTTCTGATTTTGACCAGAGGCCTGAGGTCGTGCGGTGCAGCACGTGGGCACCCCACCCTTTTTTGAAGCGTCCAAAACCAGCATCAAATCCGGGGGTAGGACGAGAAGATCCACTCCTTTTCGTAGGTTCTCGTCTGCCACCCACCACTGGAGATCCGTCAGTTCCACTGGGGATCTGGATGTCCGGGGAGTCGTACGCTTGATTCCACCGGGACTCGAGTCCTGAGGCGACAATTGGGAACTAGACAGGCCACAGATGAAAGGTGACCGAGGAGACGTAACCACAATTGTGCTGGAAGTTCTTCTTGTCTGAGAAAAGGTCTTGCGACCTTCCTCAGCCTTGCTATCCTGTCGTCTGATTGGAAGGCTTTGTGGAGAGTGGTGTCTATAATTATGCCTAGGTATACCAGTCTTTGAGTGGGAAGCAGTGAAGACTTCTCAAGATTTACCATGATCCCCAGATCTTCGCAAAGTCTCAAAAGTTTGTCTCGGTGTTGAAGAAGGGTTGACACCGAGTCTGCTATGATTAACCAGTCGTCCAGATAACGGAGGAGACGGATGCCAATCCTGTGTGCCCAAGATGATACTAGGGTGAACACTCTGGTGAAGACTTGTGGTGCTGTGGACAGACCGAAGCACAGCACCTTGAACTGGTACTTTCTGAATCTTAAGTACTGTACTTCCTTGAAGACGGATGAACTGGGATCTGGAAGTACGCGTCCTTTAGGTCCGGTGTGCACATGAAGTCTTGCGGTCTTACTGCTAGTCTGACCGTGTCTGCTGTCTTCATGCTGAACGGAGTTTGTTTGAAAAAGTTGTTCAGAGCTGAGAGGTCGATGACTGGTCTCCAGCCTCCAGAAGCCTTTTTTACAAGAAAGAGTCGACTGAAGAAGCCTGGGGATCCGTCGAGGACCTCTTGGAGAGGGCCCTTCTTCAACAAGGTCTGGACTTCTGCCCGAAGGGCTTGCCCCCTTGCCGATCCCATGGCAAGGGAGTTCAATGACACTGGATTCGTCGTCGGGGAGGTAGAGATGTTATGAACGGGACGCAATATCCTAGACTAATCACGGAGATTGTCCAGGAATCGGCCCCGAGTTGTTTCCACCTGTTTGAGCAACTTTGTAGGCATCCCCCCACTGGTGGACATGCAGGGGGACTGCCTATCCTAGCGTGTGCAGCCTCGGCTGCTCCCTCTAGCATTCTTGCCTCCCCTGGAGGACTTTTTGCCTTTCCTTTCTTTGACAGGAAAGGGCTTAGACACCAAAGTCTTCGCTGCTGTTGTCGTCGTAGTGGTCTTGACTGGACGGGACTGCTGTGGTGCTGGAGGATTATGGGGCTTGGATGTTAAAGCCCTATGAAGGAGGGAGTCTTGATGAGACTTCCTCCACCTCTCAGCGGCATGTTCCACATCCTTAGGCTCTAAAAAGACGGATCCCTCTAGGGAGGAATGTCTGAGCCTATTGATCTCGGCGCTAGGGACCTTCTGGTGGAATCTCTCAGCTACTGCATCCAAACGTTTCAGAATGGTATTTGCCCACAAGTTCAAGACTTGGTGGGCCAGAAACTCGATCGTGCGAGTACCTGAGAGAAGGAAGGTTTCCATAGCTTTCCTGGTACATTCTTTGGAGAAGTCCTCAGAACGTATCAGGATACCTAAGGTCCCCAACCAGATATCGAGCCACGAAATGGCTTGCATAGCACACTTCGCAACTTTCTCCTGGTTGAGGATCTCGGCTACCGAGAATGAAACCTGCCGGTTGGAGTCTCTCTCAAGAGGGACTCCCCTGGTTAGCTCTTCCAGTGAGTGGTGAAGCGGAAGAGCTGAACAAGGCTGCTCGAGGATCTCGAAGTACCTCATCTGCTATACGCGAAGAGGTGGGAGGAGCTTGTTGGTGGCACCGGAACGGTTAGAGGAGGACATCTCGGAGAGCTGTTGTGAAATCTTGTCCCTGGTACTCTTAACCCCTTGAGACCAGGGCAGTGCTGCACTGGTCTTGGAGGGTTTCTCAGTACCAAAGACACGGTCCAAGACCATGTCCTTGCCCTCTCGAGGAGGGATCGCTGGGTCGGAAAACCCGTTGAGAGCCCTCATTAGAGTTAGAACTTGCCAAAACGCATGTTCTGAATCTTGCTGGTCTCCTCCTGCTGTAGGACTTGCAGTGAAGTCTCCTTCTATCCCCAAAGGCTCTTCTTGGAGAGAGTCGCGGACATTCCCTGAGTGGCTAGCTGGCACCATCCTAGTCCTAGTAGAGGACTTCAGCAATGTTTTGGAGTCCTTAGATTCCTTCCTGGGAAGGATGTAGGACTCCAACATTGACAAGAGTGGCATGTTCCTTTCAATCCCCGACTTTGTAGACGCTTCGGCGCGAGGAGAGGTTTCCCCCATTGGTGCGAAGGGGGAAAGTCTCTCTTACCGTGATTCCCTTGGGGACGGGAAATCTTCGTCCGAAACGGAAGGAGTGGCAGTCTGAGGAAAAGGGATCCCTGGGAGGAGTCACCATCATTGGTGGGTTCGCCTGTGGTGTCTTTGGGATCCTGGACCCCTCTGGATGTTTCCCTTCTCCCACAATGCATGGTGGTATGCGCTTGCGGGGAGGGGAATGAGGCGATGGCGACCTTGCTGTGTGTCGTTCAGTAGTCTTACGCGAGGGAGACTGATGGCGCTCGCGCGAGGGAGACTGATGGCGCTCGCGCGAGGGAGACTGATGGCGCTCGCGCGAGGGAGACTGATGGCGCTCGCGCGAGGGAGACTGATGGCGCTCGCGCGAGGGAGACTGATGGCGCTCGCGCGAGGGAGACTGATGGCGCTCGCGCGAGGGAGACTGATGGCGCTCGCGCGAGGGAGACTGATGGCGCTCGCGCGAGGGAGACTGATGGCGCTCGCGCGAGGGAGAATGATGGCGCTCGCGCGAGGGAGAATAATGGCGCTCGCGCGAGGGAGAATAATGGCGCTCGCGCGAGGGAGAATAATGGCGCTCGCGCGAGGGAGAATAATGGCGCTCGCGCGAGGGAGAATAATGGCGCTCGCGCGAGGGAGAACATCGAGGCTCGCGCGCGGGCATGCAGGATTATCACGTTGAGAGTGCAGGCGCGCGGGTGAGAGTTTGAGTGCATCTATGCCAGCCGTAGGGCGCGCGCGCAGCAGAAAGATCCCAAGCACGCGGGCGTGCAGTTGAATCATGTGGGGCGCGCGGGAGAATGTTGGCGCGCATCCTTTGGAGAGGATGGGCGTGTGCGCAGGGCGCTTGCACGTATCCTTGCGGATTCGCGCGGGAGAAGTCTGGCGTGCAGGTGAGCGCTGGCACATTGGTACTGGTTGGCGCGTGGGAGAAGCCAGCATTGCTGACTTCCCAGAAGTACTGCTTTCAGTAAATCGTTGGCGCGCAGGTTTTTCCTGCCGCGTATGATGATGCGCAGCATGGCGCGCAAGAGAGTTGGATGCTGGGCGCGTATGCGCGCGGGCAGGAGACTGTTGGCGAGCGGGAGATCGCCATTGCGTAGAAAGTTGATGGCGCGCAGGCGAGTGTTGGCGCGCAGCTGGGCGCGAGAGCGTAGGAGAATGTTGGCGCGTATGCGCAGTTTGCGCAGGAGATCGTGGGCGCATATGCGCATGAGGGCGCGCATATGCGCGTGATGGAGCTATCCTCCTGTTGGAGCTTATGCGCATGTTGGCGCATACGCCCTTGATGCTCTGTGTTAGGGTTTAGTGATGGGGCCTGACGAGCTACTAAGGAGCGTTCGTCAGGTCTCGTTGGCGCGTATGTTGTTGGCACGCAAAGCGTGCTTTGGTGGAGCCTTGTTAAGCCCATGTAGAAACGGTGACGGCAGGTCTGTCGGATGGAAGGTCGACGTGTCCTTTAAAAGGACGACCTTCCACCGAAGGAGATTGCGAACGATCTGCGGAAAGGTCCAGGACCAATGCAGCAGCAGTGATGGATGATTGGTCTCGAGGCTCCTCTGCGGTGGACTGCATCGAAGATGTTGAACCAAGGAAGCGCCTCCTCACCGCAGGTGAAGGAAGGCCTCTATGGCAAAGAAGAAGGCGAGCCTTCCGACGAATGCGCCCTCTGGGGGCCGTTGGACCAGCAAGCTGACCTTCTGCAGTCAACCGAAGAGGATTCTCTGTCAGTGAACTCCCCCGAGGGAGAGAAACACTAGCGGGAGAGAATGAAGATGGACTTAGTTTCTCCCTCGTAGGTTGAACAGAGACAGGAGAAACTAAGCCGTCAGCTACCGTAGAGTTTGGAGTGGCAGAGGTGATGGGTGATACCGCATTGGATACCTCTGACACCACAACGTCGACAAAAGACAGAGGATCAACCTTTGACGGTGACGACGATTGCTTGGCAGTGGCACCCAATCGGATGTAGTTAAGCAAAACCTCGTTGGAGGGCGAATCCGTAAGCCCCAAGGAGGACCAAAGCTGGAAAAGGGAAGTTAGTGACATATCCTCCCCCGGGGGGAGAGGTGGAGCTGCTTCGCTAAGGGAAGCAACGTCATCTCGAGTCCCAAGGTTGGTTAACAATTCATCGGTCTACGCTACCACTCGACGGTCTCTCAAAAGAGACCAACCAAGTTGGAGCTTCGGAGGAGGTTTGGGCAACGGAAGAAGAGGCCTTGGGTTTTTCTCCTTTCGAAGCAACCTTCGAAAGAGAAATATGACAAATTCGGAGGTAATTTGTATTTTTCCTAACCATACAAACCTTAGCTATTTACATAGGGTTTACTTTCGGCGTAGCTGAAATTGACGAGCCATTAGATTTTAACGAGGGTTTACTACCCCCGCGCTAGTTAGCAGGGGTAGGGGAGGGGTAGCTTGCTACCCCTCCCCCCTCACACACCGGTGAAATGTGTCACTTCACTTAGAGGTAGGACTTGACTTGGGGGACAGGGCTGGCGGGCAAATATGTGTAAATAGCTAAGGTTTGTATGGTTAGGAAAAATACAAATTATCTCCGAATTTGTCATTTGTTCAGTAACCGAAATACAAACCACGCTATTTACATAGGGTGACTTACCCCTTAGGAAGGGTGGAAAGTCCCCAGCCATACTGGCTTTGGCTTTACCCGGGGACTCAGAATCCAAGTGAGCAGCACTTCGAGAAAAAGAGTCCCTGCACCTCACAAGTTCCTTGCTCTGCAAGGAACGTGCGGCCTACATAAGCTTGTGTGTGGAGGGAAGAAGTGTGATTTGTCCTAGTAAGTCGATCTGAAGTCCTTCAGCTGGAATTCTAGATTAGGACGTTCCCAATACCACCTTGTCAGGGTATGGGGGACGCGGCAGTATTATCTTAATACTAGGAACACAAGGAAGCATGGTTTACCTGCAGAGGTTTGAGGTCAGCTATGCAGAGAACCCAGGATGCTGCTTTCCCCAGGAGAGGGGAGGATGAAGAAAGAAGTAAGGGCCAGACATACTTCTTCCGTTCATGCAGTCTAAAACCTGGTAACAATAACAATGCCCTCAACCTTCTGCTACCTGTCCAAAAAGGAGCCTGAGGTTAGACCAGCTGTTGTGTAGCCACCACAGGGCGATAGAAACGTATCGATACCCCTGTGGGTCACGTCCTGCAGGAAGTGGGCTGCGAAGGTCACTAGACGCTTCCAGACTCCAGATTGTAGCACCTGCGTCACAGAGTAGTCCCTCTTGAAGGCCAGGGACGTTGCAATGTATCCGACATCATGGGCTGTAGGGCGACGTGACGGGGGAGGGTCTGTATTCAGGGCGAGATGAATGCCCTAGAATCCGGGCTGAAAAGGCTTACTTGGTGACCCTCTCCTGCGTCCTTCCTGTGCTCCCAAACCGGATCTGCACGTGAGGACGAACTGCAGCTGTTCTTAAAGATAACCCCTCGGTTCCTTACTGGCAAGTAGGAGAAGGTCTGGGTCATCTGTTACAGAACGGAGACTCGAAATCTTGAAGGAGTCGAACCGAAGGTCCGGGACTCCAAGATTCTGAGTCTAGAAATCAACTCAGGAACGAACCTGAATGTTACCTCCCCCTATCCTCTTGAAAGGGCGGAGTCGTACGAGACCATGAAGATTGCTTACACACTTGGCCGAGGCCAGAGCGAGCAGGAGCACCGTCTTCTAAGACGGGCGACGATTAGAGGCCTGACGTAATGGTTCGCAAGAAGATCACTTAAGGGTCTTAAGAGCCCGAACCATGCTCCATGGAGGAGGTCTCACTCCGACTGGGGGCAGGTACGTTCGTAGCTTCGCATGAGCAAAGAAAGGTCCAGCGGGGAGGAAAAAGTCTATTCCTCTCAGCCTGAAGGCCAGGGTAAGGCTGAGCGATAGGCTTCACTGCCGAGAGCGGAAAACGAGTTTCCTCCCGCCGATAAACAATAACTCCGTTATTGCTGGAGTAGAGGCATCAAGGGGAGAGTTACCTCTCCCACGACACCAACCACAGAAGACTCTCCACTTCGCCTGGTAGACCCCTGCAGATGACTATCGCAGGTGACGCGACCTCCGCTCCGCGACTGTTGCGGGATGCCTCTTTGTGAGGAGGTGTCGTATAGTCTCCAGGCGTGAAGCCGAAGCGATGCTACGGCTTGTGATAGATGTTGCAGTGTGGTCGTTTGAGTAGCCTGTGTCGTGGAAGAAGCTCTCCCGGGAGTTCCGCCAGGGGATGCAGAAGGTCACGGAAACCGTTCTGCGTAGAGTCGCAGCGGAGCTCTCAGGGTCATCGAAAGGTTGACCAACAATCTGGTCTCGTTGAGACCCCTTCTCAACAGACAAAAATGGTGGAAAGACGTACGCGTCGATGCTGTCCCACCGTCACAGGAAGGCATCTCGCCAAAGAGACTTGGGGTCTGAGACTGGGGGGTAGTACAGCGGCAGCTTGAAGTTCCAGGCTCTCATGATCAGGTCCCCCAGGCCAGGACTTTACTGGTTACTAGAGGCCAAAGACCCCCAGGTACTCTCTATCTGAGAGTCTCTGCTCAGATTGTCGGAGAGAACATTCCTCTGCCCGGAATGAGCGAGCCGCTAGAGGAATTGAGTGGACATCGGTTCATCTCAGTATCTCTACTGCAAGATGCGAAAGTATGAAAATGTACCTCCCTGCTAGTTGGAATACAGTACGCCAGTACCAAGGAGTTGTTACGCACGGAGTGACTCGGCAGGATCCGTTGGATCTGTTGAAGGGCCAGACTACGGCCTCTAAGCCTAGCTGAATGATGTGGAGGTACCCTTCAGGTCCTGACCATAGGCCTGAACCAGAACGTGCCCCCCCGCCCCCCTTTCCTTTGACGAGTCCGAGAACAGCATCAAATGCGGGGGAAGGACGAGAAGATCCACTCCCATGCAAGAGGTTTCCGTAGGTCAATCCTCATTGCAGGTCTAATCGTTCCGCTGCTCCCATAGGGGCCAGAAAGTCCGGTTAAACGTTGCTTAGATTCCACCGGAACTTGGGCCGCCTAACAGGGAACTTACCCTGAGGCGACCGTTCGGGACTTAGACGGGTCAAGTAGGAAAGGAGACCCAGGAAACGTCCCAAGAAAGGGCTGAAAGCTCTCATTGTCGAAGGAAAGGTTCTGCGACTCTCCTCAGCCTTGTCACAGTCAACTGATGGGAAGGCTTGGAGAAGGAGTCAATATCATGGCTAGATGTCCCAGATGTTGAGGTAGAAGCAGAGAAGGTTCCTTGCGAATTGCCATGATCCCTAGATCTTGGTAAAGTCCCGGAAGCTTGTCTCGGTGTCGAAGAAGGTCGATTCCGAGACTACTGGAGTTAGCCAGACCTCCAAAAAGTGAAGGGGGCGGACGCCTGCTCCTGAGTGGCCATGAGGATAGCAGGGAGAGTTCTCTGGTGAAAACCTGCGATGCTGCGGCGGGATCGCAACACAGCATCTTAAACTGGTACATCTGTAGTCTAGGCTGAATTCCAAGTGCTTCCTGGAAGACGGATGGAATGGGACCTGGAAGTACCCGTCCTTCCGATCCAGGGCATATGGAATCTTGTGGTCTCGCTACCAGTCTGATCGATTCTGCTGTTCCACGCTGGATGAAGTTTGTTCGACAAACTTGATCAGAGCTGAGTGGTCGATGACGGAACTCCCGTCTCAGAGGCTTTCCTTACAAGAAAGGATCGACTGAAGAATGCCGGGGGGGGAAGCCGTCGACGACCCTATGGAGGACATTCTTCTAGAGCATGGCTCCTTCTGCCCGAAGGGCAAACCTCTTGCCGATCACATGGCATAGAAGCTCAGCGACACTGGATTTGCTGTCAGTGGAGGAGAGATGTTAAGAGCGAGGCGAGATATCCTTGGCTGATCACGGAGATCGTGCAGGAATCGGCACCGGGAAGCAGACATCTGGAAGAGTAACCTTAGGCATCACCCCAGGGGGAGACCTGCAGGGGGGTTGCCAATCCTAGAGTTTGCGAACTCGGCCGCTCCCTCTAGGATTATTGCCTCCCCGGGAGGACTCCCCGTCCTACCTGTCCCTGACAGGAAGGGACTGCTATTGTACACCTTGTCTTAGCTGCCGGAGCCGGTTCCGATAACCTACGCTGATGAGGCTGAATGATGAGGCGTCGGAGGCTTGCAGGGTCTGGAAGTAAGAGCCTTTTGGAGAAGTGAATCGAGATTCGACTTCCTCCGCACGCCAGCTGTCCATTTCTCCGTCCTTGGGCTCAAACAAGCTCTTCCCAAGGATGGAAGAGAGTCTGAGTTTGTCGACATCCACGGATGGGACTTCCGAGAGGAAGCCCTCGGTCACTGCGTCTAGATGCTTCAACATCGAGTTTGCCCGCAAGTTCGAAAGTTGGCGACGGAACGCAAAGGTGCTTGAGCCCGAGAGAAGGAAAGTTCCCATGATCTTCATGGAGCTTCCTTGTACAAATCCTCGGGTCGCAATCGGAGAGGGAAAGGCCTGGTAAACCCCTTCCACGAAATGGTGAAGAGGAAGGGCTAAACCAGTCACCCCCTGACCGGCGGAGAATTCTCGAAAGAAAACTCCGTGGCAAGACCTTCCACGGAATGGTGGGGAGGAAGGGCTAAACCAGGTTCTGAAAAGAAGGAGAAGAATGTTGCTCAGACCTCCCTGAAGATTCTTCCTGCTCTTGCACGTGCCATGCTCTGCGTTTACGGGGTGAAGATCATGTTCTGGAAGTACGCACTCCAGAAGACTCGCCAGGTTGCCCGTGTTGCGAAACCCCAACGAGAATCGCGGTCGAAATCGCCCTAGCGCTCGCATGATGGTAAATCGATGGTTCGCGCGAGGGCGAACGTGGGTGCGCACCTGCGTGGGCACGCAGTCGAAAGTGCGCGAGGGAGCGCAGGTGGAGGCGAGCGCTGGCGGTCGGAATCCGATGGTGCGAAGGCGAGTGATGGCGCGCAGGCGAGCGACGGCGCGTTGGCGAGCGATGGCTCACTGGCGGGAATCGCGCTGGCGCTGGCGCGATGGAAAACCGTTGGTTCGTGCGCGTGAGCGTGCGGCCGAGAGGAGGCGGCCGGGAGACCGATGGCGAGTAGGTGGGCGATGGCGCGTCTTGGCGAGCGATGGCCCGTAGGTGAGTGAAGGCACGTTGGCAAGCGATGGCGCGTCGGCAAGCGATGGCGCGTCGGCAAGCGGTGGCGCGTTAAAAACGCTTGCACGCAGGCGAAGAATCGCGCAGGCGCGTAGGAGATCGCTGACGCGTAAGAGACTAGAGAAGATCGTCGGCGAGAAGGCGAGGAAATCTTCTTGCCTGCGCCCAGATCTGGTAGATCGTGGGCGTGAGGGCGAACGTTGGCGCGCATGGCGCTAATCAGAAGGCGCGCAGGTGCATCAGGAAGGGGAGCGCCGATGCGCGCTGGCATGCAGGCGATCGTGGGCGTACAGGAAACCGTTGGCGCCCATGGCGCGTAGCAGGAAAGGGCGCGCAGATGTGCGCTGGCGAGCTGAAGAGAGCTGGCGCACAGAAGGTCAGAAGCACAGGTGAGCGTTGGCGCGCAGGAAGAAGATCTACGGCGAGACTCAACTACCGGAGTTCGTGGTCCATAGCAGGCGAGCGCTAGAGCGCTACTCGTAGACGCGCAGGAAAAACCTGGCACTTAGGGGGCTTAACCACACTGTGGAATAAGCCCCTTAGCCCCAAAGGGACCGGTGCCCGTTGCAAACGGGGTGTGTTGGCGCCCACTGCGCATCTGCGTCCAGAACGGAGATGAAGACTAGAAGGTCTGGCAGGAGTAGGGCAGCTGCAAACGGTCGGTACTCGTCGAGGAGGGTCCGCTGCGGAGAACGTCGAATAAAGATGAAGACGACCTCGGACAGGCGCAACACCCTCCGACCTCCGAAGAGGAGTCTCTGATCGTGAACTCCCCCGTGGGGAAGAGTCACTGGCAGGAGAGACCGTTGGCATCAGCTGTCCCCGAAGGGAACTGAGCCCTCAGCAACAACAGCAGACGGAGTCCTCCGAAGAGGAGTCTCTGTGGTGAACTCCCCCCCGGGGGAGAAGCACTCACAGGAGAGACAGTAGGGCTCAACTGCCCCCCCAAGGGGACTGAGCCTTCAGCAACAACAGCAACAACAGCAGACGGAGTTCTCCGAAGAGGAGTCTCTGTGGTGAACTCCCCCCCGGGGGAGAAGCACTCGCAGGAGAGACCGTAGGGCTCAGCTGCCCCCCGAAGGGGACTGAGCCTTCAGCAACAACAGCAGACGGAGTCCTCCGAAGAGGAGTCTCTGTGGTGAACTCCCCCCCCCCCCCGGGGGAGAAGCACTCCCAGGAGGTAGTAAAGGTAAAACGTAGTAAAGGGTGAACGACCTCAAGAGAGAGAGAGAGAGAGACCGTAGTCAAACTCGATCGCGACCCATGAAATTACACCGTGGTGGCCTAACTGCCGCGGGCTCCACGGAGATATCGTACACTACACACACAAGCACGAACTCTGAAAAGGAAACTTACTGTTTTCTATACTCAAATATATACATAAACATAAAAATATGTTTACATATACTGTATATAGAGTATAAGAAAAGTAAGTGATTAAGTAAAGACAAAACATATAATGGCTGCCAAGCGAGGACGAAGACAGCCACGTCTGTACATCGTCTGAGCCAAAAGTGAAGTGAGACATTTCACCGGTGTGTGAGGGGGGAGGGATAGCAAGCTACCCCTCCCCTACCCCTGCTAACTAGCGCGGGGGTAGTAAACCCTCATTAAAATCTAATGGCTCGTCAATTTCAGCTACGCCAAAAGTAAACCCTATGTAAATAGCGTGGTTTGTATTTCGGTTACGGAACAAATCCCGTTTGGACTTCTTCCGTCATCGCGAAAACCTCTCCCACTGGGAGGTAGACCACTCCCTACACTCACTACACTTGTTGCTATCACACCGTTGGCCTCTACAAGAAGGACAAAGAGCGTGAGGATCAGTCTCGACCGCCGACATGAATGTTCGACAGGGGCGGTCGGGAAACCCAGGGCAGGTGCGCATGATCGCAGAGGCCAACTTCACATATACTGTACAGAACTAGAAAAAGAAAAGACAAAAGCAATTAAATGGCTGCCAAATGACGGCGAGGATGAGAGCGGACACGTCCAACCACCATCCGAGCCAAGAGCAAAGTGAGCTCAAGCACAGGTGTGTGAGAGGGGTGGGGTAGCAAGCTACCCTCCCCTACCGTGCTAACTAGCGGTGTGGGTAGTAAACCCTAGTTAAAAATTAATGGCTCGTTATTTCAGCTACGCCGAAAGTAATACCCCTATTAAATAGCGTGGTTTGTATTCCAGTTACGGAACAAATATATTTATAATTTTCCATTTCCTCTATTCATTAGAGACGCGCAGCTGTTACAATCATCGCCTAAATGACCAATCAGTGCCTTCATTATATTCCACCTTTTTCTTTTATTAGCTACCTTCATTGTGACACCAATTCTATCTTGCTTTTAACAGAGTACTTTCATGCCCTTGTTTAGGTCAAGATGTCTTCATTCCCCAGATTGGGAACATTCCTTTAATATGGTTATCACAATTTATATACAAAAAGCTACTGAAAAATTGTTATGTAGCCTAGTCTTAAATTGTGTCACATACCCAAACTGTGCTTATTACTGGAAATTAATTGAAAATTATCATGCTTGGAGGTGCCATAAGAAATTTTGTATTTCAAATACGAATTGATTCATTGATTTGAAGTTTTCTGGCATCCTGACATCGAAGAAATGTCACTTTTGTTCATGCTGTTCCTGAACACCAAGAAATATTTTTAAACTAAAGAAATTTTGAGCTAAAGAAAACAACCTATGGATAACCTCAGATTGAAATCAGAAAACAAGATAAAGTACTGAGACACTTAGGCTAAGGTCAGGACACGGCAGGCTTGGGTCGGTCACAGGGCTCGGTAAGATATGAAACGATACCGTTCGTTAAGTTAGGTAGAGAACCATACATCAAGTTGTATTTTTCTGTATTTGTTTCTCATGTGAAACATGATTTTTCAGGCATGATAGTATCTCTGGAATTGAAAATTGCAGCCAGGTGCTAAAGCTATGGAAAATTGGGAATCAAAAAAAGGTATTTTAATGGGAAACTGTTCATTAGCAAGAAAAGTCTGCGGTGTATGTAGTTGTTTGGGACAGGTGCAAACTTTCTTATCGCTTATTATATCTAATTTTTTTTCTTTTTTTTTTTTAGCAGGGAAAATTTTTATCTTGGTCTGAAATATGATATAATGAATCTAGTTTTATGACATGAAATATAATGTAGTGTAACCGTACCAAGGTTAAAGCCAGTTGGAAAGCAAATGCAGGGTTGAGACTTAGTATTCAGTTAAGCTGAAGATACCCCGGTCTTAGGGAGCCCCTTGGCCCCATAGTAGTTAAGTAAGGATACAGATCCTAGGCTAGGTTAGGAGAGGGTTAACTAAGGAGGCATTCTTGTGTTTGGTTCCCTTTTTCAAAAGTGTTTTTTCTGTTATATCTTGTAAAATGAAAATAAAAATATGGGTTTTCCCCAATTACTTGCATCAGAACAGTTCAAAGTACTTATAAATACACCAGGAACACTTCTAATTTCCTTCATTAGGAATACTGTGCTATAGTATATATTTACCCACATTTCCATTATAGACGTAGTCTGTCCTAACCAACTATAAAGGCTCCAAGAGTTATACATTAGAAAGTGATTCAGTAAGAAGAACGTTACGAGGATATGAATACATGCATTATCGTGGCTGCATGCGGTGTTTGTTATAGTTGGCGTAAATTTAATAACCTTCCTGGTTTTATATTGTAATACTATCCTAATGAATTTCAAAAGCATTCCGGATCTACACAATCATTAGGGGCTCAACTCACACAGCGGTAGCCTGCAAACTTAAGTAAAATTACCGGCATATCTAGGCTAGGCTAGGCTAGCATATCCGCCAAGGCATATCAAGCTAAGAGGTTAATCTATTCTATGATGCTACTGAAACTGAAGAGCAAAGACTCATGGTCAAGACGCTGATGCTACACATACACAGGCAATACATATTTTTGCCAAGGTCCAAGTTTGCACCATTAAGTGGCAAATTTTTATATTAAAATGTTATCTTTTACAGCTTTAAAAAATGGGAATTAGGTGTAATTATAAGTTTTTTTTTTAATGTTATTGATAATGATTTCTGGCGGAAATCCATAGTTTTCGAGTTATGGTGGGTCGACTAGCATAACTGAAAACCTAAGGTTTTGGACAAATGATCGTCATCAATTTTGTTCACAAAACCTTAAAATATACCGTCTACCGTTAATTGTATGATATTTAAATAAATTTTTCCAAACTTAGTTGTTTTCACCAGTCATCATCATAAAAAACCAGTAACCGTAATGGAAAATGTCACCATAATCAAACCTAATTAATAATAATGAAAATTGGTCAAAACTCTGGGGCTTTTGTTTGCCAGGACTTCTGGACGCATAGAAAAGTGACTTTCCGTTGCATTTTCTATGGAGTTATTTCTAGTGTTCTTTGTATTACAAACTTTGGTCTTTATTTTAACGTATGCTTGCGATTAAACATTATCTCATTGCTCCTATGTTCTGGCAAGAAGAACATGTTTTGCTACGCGTGTTAGCCCTGTGAGCTAGTATTTCGGCATTAATTATCCATTATACAAGTTTAAATTTCATTAACTCAGTTACTATTACCCAGCAATTCATGGTTATGGGTTTAAATGGATATACTAATATGGATTCATTGAAATACTGTATGCTAATTAAAATCGATTTAGGAAAATTGTGTTAATGTAAAATAAAAACCCATGGTAAACATTTACTATAGCACAATATTCCTGGTGTATTTATAAGTACTTTGAACTGTTCTGATGCATGTAATTGGGAAAACCCAATATTCTTTTAAATTTTACAAGTTGTAACTGAAAAATCCCTTTTGAAAAAGGGAACCAAACACAAGAATGCCACTCAAGTTTCCCCACCTAACCTAGCCTAGGATCCGTATCCTTACTTAACTACTTTTAGGGGCAAGGGTGTCCCTTAGACCGGTGTGTGTATCCTCACCTTACTAATAAGTGACTGCGGTTTTATATAGAAAATCTCCCATTTTCTTCAGAAATTACCTCTATTTCCTACAGTAAGGGGGGCCATCCAATGTGAACCGGATGTTTTTGGGGTGGGAAAAATTTACTGACGAATTGATACAGTTAAAACTTAACCTTTTCTTCTCTATTAATTATTCTCTGGGACGCATGATAAATCCCAGAAAAATTACACAAAATGTTGACATCCTATTCCCCAAAATATTTTTCCACTCTTTCGATTACTTTTTACAAACTACACGTATCTGCTCCTGTTTGTAAAGTGCCCTAAGTGCGATTCCGAGTTACCTTGTAGGGAACACCAATACATTTTTCTATTGTAACAAACTGTGAAGATTGCTAAGACAAAAAAGAAAAAAAAAAAGACGTAATGGTGATTTACTTTTAGTTTGTGACCCAGGAAGGGGGGGGGGGGTCTGGGGGGCCAAGGCTAGGTTTGTGACATGGACAGGTGTGCCTGGGGGCTTGACCCCTGCCCTGGGGTAGATCTTTGACCTGGGAGCTACTAGGTTAGTTTAGGTAGGTTTGTCAAGATTTGTGGCTTTTTAAAAATCTGGAAAGTGTTAAATAATCACTTTTTTTTCCTGTTTTCGCCCATCCAAAGCCCAAGGTTCCTACCTGTGTCCGTCAAAATAGGGGGAGGGATGACGGAGGAACGGTTTATTTACGATGCGAATACAGATCAAATTCGTTGAAAGGACAATATTTACCGAGGGAAAAGTTTTTTTTTCCTACTGGAAATGTAGTTCCGTGTTGTTCTATAATTTTACCTTACAGGCATCTTGCCATTTATTAACCCTTTATCCGTATTTACAAGAGGACAGGAGTTCCTTGCAACAAATGATATACAGTATGCCTAAACAATGTTTGGTGACTTAAAGAATTTTTTCATGTCAAACTCTCATGCGAACCTGTTACTTTCATCAAATATGCTAGGCCTACAGCTCACTCCAATTTGTGATTAATGCCATTAGGCCTACCATTGATAGACATACCACGAAAAGTAAGTGCTACACACTTGCACTAGCCTAGTTTGTGTCTACACTTTACTTGTGTAGGCCTGTTAGTGTTTATAGTAGCCTACATATTTGATGAAAGTAACAGGATTGGCATGAAAAAATTCTTTAGTTCACCAAACGTTGTTTAGGCATATATCATTTGTTGCAAGGAACTCCTGTCCTCCTTGTAAATAAGGGTAAAGGGTAAATAAATGGTAGGCTACTATAAGCACAAGTATGGTGCAGACAAACTAGGCTAGTGCAAGTTTATTGATGATAAAATAGGACTGGGGATGTATGTATGATAGCAGCCACCTGTATGTATTGTTATGTTTAATATAGAATACGGCAGTGTAAGGGGGGGTAGCAAGGGGGCGTTGGCCCCCCGTTAGTTAAGTAGGTAAGGACACGGCATGTCGGTTAGGTTAGGGGGTAAAGTTTTAGTTGATGTCCATTTCTAATGAACGTGTGAGGAACTGGCCGCTGATATACAAAGGCTCCTAGGACTGCAAGTGCATAATACACAAACAATGTTTATGAATGTGCTAAATAAATGTAGAAGGGGATGAGTGGTAATGCCAATCATCAACTTCAGAACCAAATAAGAATAAAACACATTCCCAAGGTAAAAAGAAGCAATTAGTCAACCTAACCTGTTTATAGCAGTAGGTTTCTCGACTTTCCCTGGGGGAAATTTAATCTTCCTTTTATCTTGTTACTCTCAGTTGTCACATAAAACAAAGTCAAATGACACTAATGACATTAGTTGCGATAAAGTAATCGTACACACGAAAATACACTACAAATCACCGAACTAACTCAAGTTTAGTAAAAAGACGAATTAGGTTACTTGACAAATTTCAATGCATTATGGGTAACTTGTCGGGTTCCAATAATGATTCTGATCAAAACGTTTGAAATGAAATAAATGTTCGTAAAGTCTAGTTTTCATCTTAAAAAACAATAATATTAAATTTTCACAACAAATGTAATACACTTATTTCAACTGTTCATAAAAAAATATTAAAATAGGAGTTACATAATATAGGGGATTTCACGAAGGAAAAATTGTTCGTTCGTTTTAGATTTAGAACGATCATGCACAAAGTGCAAGACATGGGTCAGGTTCTTGCAATTGAAGAAGAATAAAGGCAAAACAAATGGGGGAAAGTGCTGTGTGGACATTAACCCCCAAATTTTCTAATGTTTATGATATAAAAACGATGAGGTTATTTTATCGTATTTCTGTTGGGAACTTTCAGTTAGATCGGTGAACATACTTCACTTTTACTTTAAAGGCTGCTTATCTCTGGTCATGTACAGCAGTGGAACGCTACTCTGTGACCTCAAGTTCGTTTTACGATGTTCATTCGGCAGCATTTAACATTTCACAATGCATATTGTTCAAAGGTCAAGGTCAAGAAATAAGCTGCCGCGGCGGAGGTCTGCACTCTAATGAGTGCCCCTATAGTTACTACAGTTTTTGAGTGACTTTTCCCTAATTTGCAATTTGGCTTTCACAGTGGTCTTGGAGCATGTGGTGCCCTTCTTACAATTTCCAAATCTGTACAGAAATCCCTTAATTGTGGTCAAAAAGTTCGTACGATCTTATCAATCACGAGACCTTTGTTTTCAAACTAAAACAGTTGCATCATTATTGAATTTTTTTAGTAATAAAACTGTAAAAAGTTGTTGATGAACACCATAGTGAGTATAGAAATGTGAAATCTGGTGTTCCTCGGGGTAGTGTTCTTGGCCCATTACTTTTCATACAATATACACATGATATGTGAATGAGTCTAGAGATTGCAAAAGAAACAGAAGGAAGAAAAGACGATGGATAGACAAACTGAGAAAATTTGCGGGCGTGGACTGGCATAGAAAGACCATAAACAGATGCGAGTGGAATGACATGCCTGAGAGAGAGAGAGAGAGAGAGAGAGAGAGAGAGAGAGAGAGAGAGAGAGAGAGAGAGAGATTCAAGGATTTTGGATGTTTCAAAGACTTTTTAGTCCATTCTCGGAGTCTATATTTGCTATTGAGTAGAACGAAATAGTTTTAAACGTTGAGAGAGAGAGAGAGAGAGAGAGAGAGAGAGAGAGAGAGAGAGAGAGAGAGAGAGAGAGAGAGAGAGAGAGAGAGAGAGAATTACAAGGATATATGTTTCAAAGACTTTATAGTCCATCCGTGCAGACTCCATTTGTTCTTGGGTAGAGCAAAATAGTTTAAACATTTAGAGAGAGAGAGAGAGAGAGAGAGAGAGAGAGAGAGAGAGAGAGAGAGAGAGAGAGAGAGAGAGAGAGAGAGAGAGAGAGGAGCGTATACTCCATTTGCTCTTGGATAGAGCGAAAGTTTTAACGTTTAGGAGAGAGAGAGAGAGAGAGAGAGAGAGAGAGAGAGAGAGAGAGAGAGAGAGAGAGAGAGAGAAGGGGTACCCACTTTTGCTCTTGGGTAGAGTGAAAGTTTAAACGTTTACAGAGAGAGAGAGAGAGAGAGAGAGAGAGAGAGAGAGAGAGAGAGAGAGAGAGAGAGAGAGAGAGAGGATAAATTTATTCCCTTATTCCTTAAAATCATTAAGAATGTCATAGTGCTGTAAATGTGTAAGTTAAATGAAAATATTAGCGATGATTACTCATAAAGTACTCATAAATTACTCATGAGTAATTATCATTACTCATAAATAACAAAACGTATTCTTCACCTCCTGTACAGGTAATTAAAGAAACTCGTGTGAACTTCCACCAGTTACTTTCCTAAATCCTGCGAGACAGCTTTAAGAGGCGTTAATCCCAAAAGATGAAGTCAGTTCCTCTTAAAGCCTGTGATTAAGTTGACAATGGCACAGAGTAAATCCAGTCTAAAAATTGCGCTGTTGAAAGTCTTTGATACGTCTAGACTCAAGAGAAAATATTTTTGGTTTTCTCCTATAGAAAAATGTAGCTTTTCTTTCAAATATTAAAAAGACACGTTCCATTTTTTAACTCAAAATGATCTCCATAGTTATGATTTTAAAATAAACTAAGAACAGAAAAGAATTCTTTCTCTTAGTGTTATTCCCATCATTATACATTCCATAGCTCTTTGAGTTGTAACTAGCAAATATGTATGTGTATGTGTGTGTGTGGTTTTTTTTTAAAGAGACACTAAGATTACCAAATAATTCTTCTTCACCCAGGGGGTTATCTACTGCACTATAATTGTTCAGTGGCCACTTTCCTCTTGGTAAGGGTAGAAAAGACTCTTTAGCTATGGTAAGCAGCTATTCTAGGAGAAGGACACTCCAAAATCAAACCACTGTTCTCTAGTCTTGGGTTGTGCCATAGCCTCTGTACCATAGTCTTCCAATGTCTTGGGTTAGAGTTCTCTTGCTTGAGGGTACACTCGGCCACACTATTCTAGCCGGTTTCTCTTCCTCTTGTTTTGTTAAAGTTTATATAGAAAATATTTATTTTAATGTTGTTGCTGTTCTTAAAATATTTTATTTTTCCCTGTTTTCTTTCCTCACTGGGCTATTTTCCCTGTTGGGGCCACTGGGCTTATAGCATCCTGCTTTTCCAACTAGGGTTGTAGCTTAGCAAATAATATATATAAGAGAAATTTAAATAACATTCATGTATAAAATTAAACTAAACTTCACGTTTTTCGTTTATCTACTCGACCACCTTAGCTCAAAAAGATAAAAAAATGCTGACATTTGTTACTGCGTCCATTCGCATACTTAGTAAATAACAAAAGACAATCGACAAGCTACTTATTTTATCTTAAACAGAACAACTTCAAGGAACTGTTTATAAGTATACATAATATAAGAAAATAAATCATTGATTTGAATAGTACGTAAAATATTGTATATTAATTGTTCATTACTTTTCTCGTGATTTATTCATTTCCTTATTTCCTTTCCTCACTGGGCTATTTTCTCCTGTTGAGCCCCTTAGGCTTATAATATCCTGCTTTTCCAATAGTTACAGATGGCTTCAAACTGTTGGAACCTAGATTTATGTCCACTTTAGGCTCCAGAGACTTTAAATATGCGGCCCCGAGACTATATAACAAGCTCCCACGAAACATTCGAATGATTGAAGACATTAAGATTTTCAAGAGGAAACTGAAGACTTTCTTATTTCATGAATCCTTTGACAGTGACGATTTAACAATAAATGAACAATACGCGATATGAAACTTTAAATACTCTGAACGAACAAGGTAAAACGACAGTGAGGTCCTGTAGAGAGTGGGGTTCCCCTGCTGTATGGGACCGGAAAAGCAGCCATCATATTTAGTAAAGTAGCATAATACGCATATTTTATAAATCATTACACGGTATTATACGAACAAAGAAAGGTCTTTGCTAACCATCTAAATTTAACGTCCAATACCGACGTAGCCGGCGAAGAAAAATGCAGCGCTGGTTATACAGCCTACCTCGCTAATCCTGTCAATTTATTTCAGAGAATCAGCCCGCATAACATTGGCTGGTCTATTTGCCAAACATTTTTGTGCCATTTAAAAAAAAAAATGGAAAAGGGTACAATACATAGACCCTTCCAAAAAGCCTTTTGTTACACCCTTACACAGCTGGCATGTTCAACATTAGGATCAATGTATATAAATTCGCGTTGTGTAAGAAGTTGCCGCTTTATTCACAACGATTTTACTTTTAATTGAAATATATGTCATGTGAAAATCAACTATTTTCTTTTTCCATTTAATATTCCCGTAAACTTTACGGGTGAAATAAAAACCTGACGTTTAAAATAAAAACACTAATTTGATTATCATAAGAAATCGCTTCCTCATTAATGTCACAGATAACCACATTCATCAACCGATAGGTCACAATATATAAGTTAAATAAATATATATGATGAAAGAGAATGAGAAAGATATTCAGAAACCTAATTAACCTCTTCGTCTTCTTTTATTAGAGAGAGTTTTTGTGTCCTTTGACTGACCAGACAGTTCTTTGCCTACATATACATCGAATAGTTTGGCCAATTCTTTCCACATTCTCCTCTGTCTTCATACACCTGACAACACTGAGATTACCAAACAATTCTTCTTCACCCAAGGGGTTAACTACTCCAATATAATTATTCAGTGGCCACTTTCTTCTTGGTGAGGGTAAAAGAGACTCTTTAGCTATGGTGAGCAGCTCTTCTAGGAGAAGAACACTCCAAAATGAAACAATTATTCTCTAGTCTTGGGTAGTGCCATAGCCTCTGTACCATGTTCTTCTACTATCTTGTGGTACAGTTCTCTTGCTTGAGGGTACATTCGGACACACGATTCTGACTTATTTCTCTTCCTATGTTTCTTTTAAGTTTATTTTTTAGAGTTAATATATGAAAGATCTATTTTCATGTTATTACTGTTCTTAAAATATTTCACTTTAATTGTTCATTACTTCACTTATAGATTATTTATATCCTTGTTTCCTTTCCTCACTCGGCTATTTTACCCTGGTGGAGACCTGGGGCTTATGGCATCCTGCTTTTCCAACTAGGGTTGTAGCTTAGCTGCTATTACTACTACTACTACTACTACTACTACTACTACTAATAATAATAATAATAATAATGATAATAATAATAGTAATAACAATAATAATACGAGAACAAGAACAGAAAAGTCAAAGTCCAAAAGAAAAGCCGAAAGATATCTCCTGTTATTCTATTCGATCTATTCAGCCGACAGCTGTTTCAGCTATTAACCTGGCGCTTTCCTCCGAGCTCTATTTGTTGAATAATGGAAATATATTTCCATATAAAGGCCATTGCAATAAAAGGTTGAAGACAAAATTCCGAATCCCAAATATTTGCTATTTTCTTTCTTCTTGTTCCTTTGTTTCCTCTCGAGTGGGCATTCTTTTTATCAGACATGTTTTGCAAGTTACTGTTCATTTAGACTACTACTACTACTACTACTACTACTACTACTCTAGTAGTAGTAGTAGTAGTAGTAGTAGTAGTAGTAGTAGTAGTAGTAGTAGTAGTAGTAGTAGTAGTAGAAGTTTTATTCCAGCTATGACCAGGCTGTGGAATGATCATCCTAAACAGGCAGTTAAATCGGTGGAACTTCAAAAGTTCAACCTTGCAGCGAATATTTTTATGTTGAACAGACTGACATAAGTGTCAGTTTATAGTTTATATATGAAAGATCTGTCTTGATATTGTTACCGTTCTTCAAATATTGTATATTAATTGTTCATCACTTCCCTTGTAGTTAATTCATTTCTTTATTTCCTTTCCTCACTGGGCTATTTTTCCCTGTTGGGCCCCTTGTGCTGATAGTATCCTGCTTTTCCAACTAGGTTGTAGCTTATCTAGTAATAACAACAATAATAATAATAATAATAATAATAAGAGGAGGACTGGGTCAGCAGACCGTAAGCTATCCACAGACCTTCTAAACGTGAGGTAAGTGCAGTACCACTTATCAACGAGTTTTGAATATTCATAAAATAGAAGTCCGAACTTTAAGGGAACATAGCATGGAAATCTCCCCTACATGATATATATATATATATATATATATATATATATATATATATATATATGTGTATGTATATATATATATATATATATATATATATATATATATATATATATATATTCATATATATATATTT
>NC_090732.1:5620802-5623302 GCF_036898095.1 Palaemon carinicauda
AGCTGGACTCGAACTCCAGTCTGGCGATCGCCAGTCACGGACGTAACCACATCGGCCACCGCAATCTACATTATACTCTTACAAAAAGCCTAAACAATCTTGTTCTTTATATAGTGATCTAATGTCAACGTACAGTAATAATTATTCTTTTCCATTAATTTTTCCCTTTTTCTTTCACAATATTCTTATGCAACCTGGTAAGCACACCTATGACTGGTTTTCAAAACGCTTTCAGATTAAAAAACAGTTTTAGAGTTTTTCCACTTTCCAACTTTCAAATGATTCTTCTACCATTTTCAAGAGGCAGATTCTCTATTTGTTCTTTCCTCATATCCACATCTTCTGTTTGTTTGTCAGTACCTTCCATCCAGTCCATGTACAATATCATAACTTCTTTTTATTTGACTATCATCAGAAGTCATTCGTATCAAAGAAGTGGAGAATATCTATAATCATAGCACATATATCGACTTAATATCGAAACACCTGTAGGCAGACACGCACATGTACTGTAATCCGACACTCCATAAAATACCAAGTCTTATCACAAAATCCTGGAGAAACTGAGAAGGCGCTTTATAGCGAAAGACTCACTTGATATACCTCTGCTATTTCCCAAATATGACTGGTCACTATGTACAGCTAATTGCTACAATCTTCATATAGTTTTCTTTACGAGTGAAATAAAGATTCTCAGTTGGGTGCAATATAATTTAATTAGGCAATCAAAGTGAAGGGGAAAAGGCCTTCTTAAATGAATAATCAGGTACGATGACTTTCGAATAATCAGGTACGACGACTTTTCAATACTCAGGTAAGACGACGACGACTTTCCAATAATCAGGTACGACGACTTTTGAATAATCAGGTACGATGACTTTCGAATAATTAGGTAGAATGACTTTTGAATAATCAGGTACGATGACTTTCGAATAATTAGGTAGAATGACTTTTGAATAATCAGGTACGACGACTTTCGAATAAATATGTAGAATGACTTTTGAATAATCAGGTACGACGACTTTCGACCGAACAAAAGTAAAATGACGATGGGACAGGGAATAAAAAACATATAAAAAATAAAAAACCGGATAAAGAGAGAGTGAGAGAGGGAGGACGAGAAAGAACAAGAAAGATAGATCGTAAGATAGCAAGGTAACCTAATGATGAATTTGCATATTTCGTTTCATTACAGTCAAGATTCACCCACACGAAGAAAGCACGGAACTGAGTGTCTAGTAGGAAAAAGTGTAAATCATTTAGTAAAGGACATAGGAATCGTTTAAGTTGACCTTCGAAATATAACAGGCTACAATATCTTAAAAAAAAAAAAAAAAAAAAAAAAAAAAAAAAGTCTTTTGTATTCTAAATTTCTGTAAGGCCAACCCTTTTTGTTTCTTTTTCAAGAACAGAGTCAATAAAGGCCTCCACTAGAAAAAGGAATGAATAAGGAAAAAGGAATGAAAGAATGAAATTTTAGATTCCTGGAAGCGTTTTAGTTTTAAACGGCATAGAAGAAGGGAAAAGGAATGAAAGAAGGAAAAAGGAATGAAAGTAAAGAAAAAGCAATAAAAGAAGGAAAGAGTAAAGAAAGAAGGAAAAAGGAATGAAAGAAGGAAAAAGGAATGAAAGAAGGAAATGGGAATTAAAGTAAAGAAAAAGCAATAAAAGAAGGAAAAAGGAATGAAAGAAGGAAAAGGGAATGAAAGAAGGAAAAAGGAATTAAAGTAAAGAAAAAGCAATAAAAGAAGGAAAGAGGAATGAAAGAAGGAATAAGGGAATGAAAGAAGGAAAAAGGCAGGACTAACAGAACGGGAGGCTAAAGGACTGCAGTAAAGGAAGGGTCGGTTCCTTTGATATTTGAGTGTTAAAAGGTTCCATGAAGAGAAGGCAAAAAAAAAAAAAAAAAAAAAAAAAAAAAAAAAAAAAAAAAAAAAAAAAAGATGGGGGGGGGGGGGAACGTTGGTGGAACTGTATTGGAATTCAACAGAATAGGCAATAATCTTTACTGTATTACTCTTTACGAACATTGACCTTAACCTTCCAAAATTAGCTTTATACATAACAGTTAATCCCTGCAAGTTTCATTACTCTACGATTAAAATTGTGGCCAGGAAGGTGTTCACAAACAAACAAACACACACACGAACATGGTCGAAAACATAATCTCCTTCCAACTTCGTTGACGGAGGTAACAAGAAGAGCAAACAAGAATCAATGCCTAGACAAATCTTAAGGTTATTATTATTATTATTATTATTATTATTACTTGCTAAGCTACAGCCCTAGTTGGAAAAGCAAGATGATACAAGCCCAGGGGCTCTAACAGGGAAAATAGCGCAGTGAGGAAGGGAAGCAATTGACAATTAAAATAAAATATTTTAAGAACAGTAAAAACAATAAAATAAATATTTCATATATAAACTATAAAAACTTTAATAAAACAAGAAGAAGAGAAACAAGACAGAACAGAGTGCCCGAGTGTACCTTGAAGCAATGA
>NC_090732.1:5628302-5663746 GCF_036898095.1 Palaemon carinicauda
CCGATGGATATCCTTACAAGCTCAGATGTCCTTGAGAGGAACTATTAAACGGGATGACTTTGGGGAATAACTTTGTTTATTTTTCTTTCAGATGATGACAGAGTGAAATATGGAAACGCTTCTTAGTTTAGGTAAGGATCTTCTTTTATTGATAAATTTTAAGAATTTATTACTTATAGAATTAGGTAATTCTTATAAGTGTTGAAGAAATATCTCGGTGAAGGTCATTTATAGGTCAGAGGGAATCAGCTGATGAGGAGAGGGTCTGGACGCCGTGACCTTGCCTATGTAGCTAAAGCCACCAGTCAGAGAATAGAAGAGATTCCAGCTCTTAACAATACATTAAACTTAATAATTTTTCTTACATACTTTTTTTTTTTTTTAAATAAGAGCACATCACACGAGCTATAGATTGCTTATATTACTTCCATCGATTAAAGCACTCACTATATATTATATTATATTAAATTCTCACCAATGAGCTAAGCAACGAGACTTACTTTTCTAGCACACTAAAACACGCAAGCACTTCACAAACGACAACACGTTCCACAAACACTAAAGATTTACTTTATTTTCTAACTTATTTCTCACTAGAAAACACTTAACGCTCTCACTTTAACGCTCTAATAAACTAAAATTACCTCCATCTGCTGCACTATCACAACAATAAACACCAAAGTTTGGAAGAATCTAGCAAACAAACTTTACCGAACAGAAGAGCATCAAACAGCATAAATTTTGCACTGAACACGGCACCCACTGACTGAGGCGCCTGTCTTGAAAAAAGCTCTGACGTCAGATCCAGAGGGGGCGTGGCTATTTCGCTCCCACGTTATGACTGGCTGTGACGTCACTTACTCATTATCCCGTCACTGAGCAGGTAGATCTAATGTGTACAGGTGTGCCTAAGTATTATCCACTGATCTGAGCGCTGGCACGCGATCTCCACATCTGAAAGTGAAAAGAAATAGAAAAGTTAACATCACAAGTTATACAACCCTTAACTTTTCCTGACAAGATTGATGAAACATAGAATGATTATACTTATGCTAATGTGGCTATCAGTATGGCATAGCAGTTGGTAGAGTCATCGTAAATAAATACAAGTGTACTGCAGAGTATGTGACAAGTGTGCCAATCCGTTTCTGTAAGTGGTACCTGGCTCATACAGACCCCAGAACAGGTAAAAACAGCCAAAGCTTCATCAATGGTTGCGTAAATATGTCATTCTTGTTTGGTGTACTATACACGTACAAGTGCTTAACGGTTTCTTGAGCTTTCACTAGACGCAAGTTTCAAAATTCCAAATTTAAATGTACGAATATCAGAAACTGTTTCAAGATTTCAAATCTAAATGTACGAATGCCAAGAATAGTTTCAAAATTTCCATTTTAAATGCACGAATATCAAGAATGGTTTCAAAATTTCAAATCTAAATGTACAAATATCGTGATTGGTTTCAAAATTTCAAATTCAACTGTACGAATATCATGAATGGTTTCAAAACTTCAAATTCAAATGTTCCAATATCATGAATAGTTTCAAAATCTAAAATTTAAATGTACGAATATCATAAATGGTTTCAAAATTTCAAATTTAAATATAAGAATATCATGAATGGTTTTAAAATTTCAAATCTAAATATACAAATACCATGGATGGTTACATTTAACCTTGAGCCATAGTCTCTCTCTCTCTCTCTCTCTCTCTCTCTCTCTCTCTCTCTCTCTCTCTCTCTCTCAAGATTTGTATGCTAATAGATATGAGAGATGGAGTGTATGTGTCCGAATCCATATCATAAGCGCATTTTCCTTCTTATATGCTTTTGTTCCCGCTTTTCTATGTTAAAGTAAATTGTGTGTATATTACCACTGTGAATAGCTGTTAGCATATATTTTCACTAAGGAACGCCATTAATACATAATTGAACAAAAGGTAATAGAATAAAAGCAAAAGTTAAACATTTTCTGAAATTATTTTAACGAAAAAAAAAATTTCATCAAAAACTAGAAAAATCAAAATCACTCCGAGAGTGCAGACCTCCGCTAGGGTTAAAGTTAGGGTTAATTCGGTCGACCTTTTTACTCGATCTTGACCTTGACCTCTGACCTAGGACTTTAAAAATTGAATCACTTCCACGTCTCAACATAACAACTAATTCCTGAAAGTTTCACTACTCTGTGAGTAAAATTGTGACCTGGAAGTTGTATAAAATAGAAATAAACAAACAAGCAAACAGAGGCGAAAACATAACCTCCTCCCACCTAATTTCGCGAAGGTAAAAAAAAAAAGAAAAAAAAAGAAAAAAAAAAAAAAACTATAATTCGATTGTAGTTCTCCAAACAAACACTTGAATGAGAATTTCCCTCGAAGAGTCGGTGTCAGTAACTACAAATTCACTTTATTAATACGAATATATTAATGACAACAGCAAACACCGGTTTTAGAGGATCATATTTTTAGCTTCTTTCGCTACGTCTATACATTGACAAATCGCGAGAGATGTGCTAAACATCTGCTAGCTGCTTAATCAATGGCTGTGACTCATTTCAAATTGACCGAAATAGTAAAAGACTGATAAAATTTCGATTTTCAAACAGAAAAAATAAAATTCTTTGCTGATGTACTGTCTGTAATCACTCTTGTCCTAGCAAAATTTCGCTTTTTATACAAAGAAAAGAAACTACTTTCTTTACAGATGTATAAAATCCTTTTTCTGTCCTGGCAAAATTTCGCTCTTTAAAAAAAATCTTTCTTTGAAGATGTATAAAATCCTTCTTATGGCAAAATTTCGCTCTTCATAAAAAAACCTTTCTTTGTAGATGTATAAAATCCTTATTAAATCAAAATTTCTCTCTTCATACAAATAAAAATACACATTTTCTTTGCAGACGTATAGAATCCTTTCTGCCTTAGCAAAATTTCGCTCTTCATAAAAAAAACCTTTCTTTGCAGATGTATAAAATCCTTATTAAGGCAAAATTTCGTTCTTCATACCAATAAAAATACACATTTTCTTTGCAGATTTATAAAAGCCTTATTGTCTTGGCAAAATTTCGCTCTTCATAGAAGTTAAAAACTATTTTCTTTGAAGATGTATAAAATAATTTCTGGAAAATGTATAAAATGCTTCTAGTCATAGCAAAATTTCGCTCTTCATAAAAGGAATTTTTTTTAAACAGATGTATAAAATCACTTGTTCTGGCCAAATTTCGCTCTCCATAAAAGTAAAAAAACTATTTTCTTTGCAGATGTATAAAATCACTTGTTCTCACAAAATTCCACTCTTCATAACAGGCAAAGAAAACCATTTTCTTTACAGATGTATAAATAACTCGTCCATATTATGCCAAAATTGAAAGACAACCCCCATCTCATTCCGCTTCAGAAATGAAAAAAAAAAAAAAAAAAAAATAATAATCAAAAGGACATCTTGTACAGTCCAAGTAATATCATTTGCCTGCCATAGCAATAACGGGCGAAATGGGGTCCTTTCTAAAGAGGAACGCTCACCTTACCTCATTCAAGAAGATTCACTTGCTAGGCTGATAATCCTCTTCTAAATGGTAGTAGGTTGGCCTGGGCACCAGCTACCCGCTGAGATACTACCGCTAGAGAGTTATGGGGTCTTTAGTCTGGCCAGACAGTACTACATTGGTTCTTTCTCTCTGGCTACAGTTCATTTTCCCTTTGCTTACACTCATACACAGAATAGTCTGGTCTATTCTTTGCATATTCTCCTCTGTCCTCATACACCTGACAACACAGATTGCAAAACAATTCTTCTTCACTCAAGGGGTTACTGCACTGTAATTATTCAGTGGCCACTTTCCTTTTGGTAAGGGTAAAAGAGACTCTTTAGCTATGGTAAGCAGCTCTTCTAGGAAAAAGACACTCCAAAATCAAACCATTGTTCTCTAGTCTTGGCTAGTGCCATAGCCTCTCTACCATGGTCTTCCACTGTCTTGGGTTAGAGTTCTCTTTCTTGAGGGTACACTCGAGCACATTATTCTCTCTTATTTCTCTTCCTCTTGTTTTGTTAAATTTTTCATAGTTAATAAAGGAGATATTTATTTCAATGTTGTTTCCCTTTTTAAAATACTTTTTCCTTTTTTCCTTTCCTCACTGGGCTATTTTCCTCGTTGGAACCCCTGGGCTTATAGCATACTGCTTTTCCAACTAGGATTGTAGCTTAGCAAGTAATAATAATAATAAAAAATGAAGACCTGGTTTCTATGAGAAGAATTAATCGCTCTATTAATGTACTAGAATAACTAGATACTAATACAATAATAGTCACTTGCTCTACTAATATATTAACTACTAATACAATTAAGGCAGCTCACTGTTATTTCTATCTTTTAAATCTAACCAGAAAATCGGTTGAAAAACAAAAAAAAAGTTGTCAGAACACGGACCTGTAATAAAGTCAATGTAGCCATGATTAATTGATTGAGCAAACTGAGAGGACCCGTGTTAACGGTAATAGTTCCTTCTACTACTACTACTACTACTACTACTACTACTACTATATGGCAATAATCGTTGTCTTCTCTGTTCTAGTGAGTAGGCCACTTTTAGAAGAGTATCATCGCTGAATATATAAATTTATACATATATATATATATATATATATATATATATATATATATATATATATATATATATATATATATATATATATATATATATATATATATAAATATACACGGTAAACAATGAGTAAGATATATTAATGTTTCACCCGAGATAATCCATCTTCTTTAATTCCCATACTTTCGTTAAACTAATAACGAAACAAACAAAAATTACAAAATTTAAAAATATTACAAAATCACAAAAAGAAAAAAAATTGAATTTAGAAAACGGGGTCAGCATTTGAAGGGAAACCCTTTATCTGTCCTTCAGTTTGACAATGAATGTTTAAATGATGATAATTTCTACCTCCAAATTCCAGTCTTTACATAAAAAAGAACAAACGAAGAATTACGAATAAAAAAGGGGAATAGGAAAGAGAAATTATGAGAGAAAGGGACAAAATTATTTCGATGAAAAAGAAAATTGAGAAGGATAAAGCGAAAGATGGGAGAGAGAAAGCAAATGATGATTATTATGCAATGTTTTTACTTATTGCGATATTCAGTAAGAAGAATAAAAAGAAGGGGAAGATGTATAAAAGAAGAGAGAAAAAAAAAGAAAAATAACACGTGGAAACAAATATCAAGAGACAAAACAGGGATATCATTGTCAAAAATCAGATAGTAAAAGAAGATAAAATATAAAAAAGGCTAAACTGGAAAGTGGGGAAATAATGAACATGGTGATAAGAATAATAATAGGAGAGATAAATTTGAAAATAAGATGTTGAAAGGAAAGTAAAATGGATTGAAATTTCACTTTCAAAGACGTGTAGATAACCTAAGGAGTATATATATATATATATATATATATATATATATATATATATATATATATATATATATATATATATATATGTGTTGAACAAGAGATGGTAATAGGTGCTAGCTTCTTTAAAAAGAAAGATAAGAATAAGTATACGTGGGTAAGAGTGGCAAATGGAAGAGTAGTAGAAAGGGCATTAATGGATTATGTGTTGGTAACTAAAAGAATGTTTGGAAGATTGAAAGACGTGCACGTGTTTAGGGGTATGGCTAACGGTATGTCTGATCATTTTTTGGTGGAAGGAAAATTAGTTGTAGCAAAAGAGTGGGGGAATAGAGTAGGTGGATGTAAAAGGGAGGTAGTGAGGATTGAAGAGCTAATAAAACCGGGGGTAAAAAGTAAATATCAGGAAAGGTTGAAAATGGCATATGATGAGGTGAGAGTAAGAGAAACTGGTAATTTAGAGGAGGAATGGAAGTTAGTAAAAGAAAATTTTGTTGGGATTGCAAGTGATGTATGTGGCAAGAAGGTTGTTGGAGGCAGCATGAGGAAGGGCAGTGAATGGTGGAATGAAGGAGTGAAGGTGAAAGTGGAAGAGAAAAAGAGGGCTTTTGAAGAATGGCTGCAGAGTAATAGTATAGAGAAGTATGAAAAATATAGAGAGAAAAAGGTGGAAGTAAAGCGCAAGGTACGTGAGGCAAAGAGGGCAGCTGACCTGAGGTGGGGTCAGGGATTGGGTCAGTCATATGAAGAGAATAAGAAGAAGTTTTGGAAAGAAGTGAAGAGAGTAAGGAAGGCCGGCGCAAGAATTGAAGAGACAGTGAAAGATGGAAATGGAAGGTTGTTAAAAGGAGAGGAGGCAAGGAAAAGGTGGGCGGAATATTTTGAAAGTTTGCTGAATGTTGAGGATAATAGGGAGGCAGATATAATTGCTGTTCCAGGTGTTGAGGTGCCAGTGATGGGAGGTGAGAATGAGAGAGAGATAACAATAGAGGAAGTGAAGAGAGCACTAGATGAAACGAGAGTAGGAAAAGCATCTGGTATGGACGGTGTGAAAGCTGAGATGTTGAAGGAAGGGGGTGTGACTGTACTTGAATGGTTGGTGAGATTGTTTAATATGTGTTTTGTGTTGTCAATGGTACCAGTAGATTGGGTTTGTGCATGTATTGTACCACTATATAAGGGTAAGGGAGATGTGCATGAGTGTTGTAATTCAAGAGGTATTAGTTTGTTGAGTGTAGTTGGAAAAGTGTATGGTAGAGTACTGATTAATAGGATTAAGGATAAAACAGAGAATGCAATCTTGGAAGTACAGGGTGGTTTTAGAAGAGGTAGGGGTTGTATGAATCAGATTTTTACAGTTAGGCAGATATGCGAGAAATATTTAGCAAAAGGTAAGGAGGTGTATGTTGCGTTTATGGATCTGGAGAAAGCATATGATAGAGTTGATAGGGAAGCAATGTGGGATGTGATGAGGTTATATGGAGTTGGTGGAAGGTTGTTGCAAGCAGTGAAAAGTTTATACAAAGGTAGTAAAGCATGTGTTAGAATAGGAAATGAAGTGAGTGATTGGTTTCCGGTGAGAGTGGGGCTGAGACAGGGATGTGTGATGTCGCCGTGGTTGTTTAACTTGTATGTTGATGGAGTGGTGAGAGAGGTGAATGCTCGAGTGCTTGGACGAGGATTAAAACTGGTAGGCGAGAATGACCATGAATGGGAGGTAAATCAGTTGTTGTTTGCAGATGATACTGTACTGGTAGCAGACACAGAAGAGAAGCTTGACCGACTAGTGACAGAATTTGGAAGGGTGTGTGAGAGAAGGAAGTTGAGAGTTAATGTGGGTAAGAGTAAGGTTATGAGATGTACGAGAAGGGAAGGTGGTGCAAGGTTGAATGTCATGTTGAATGGAGAGTTACTTGAGGAGGTGGATCAGTTTAAGTACTTGGGGTCTATTGTTGCAGCAAATGGTGGAGTGGAAGCAGATGTACGTCAGAGAGTGAATGAAGGTTGCAAAGTGTTGGGGGCAGTTAAGGGAGTAGTAAAAAATAGAGGGTTGGGCATGAATGTAAAGAGAGTTCTATATGAGAAAGTGATTGTACCAACTGTGATGTATGGATCGGAGTCGTGGGGAATGAAAGTGATGGAGAGACAGAAATTGAATGTGTTTGAGATGAAGTGTCTGAGGAGTATGGCTGGTGTATCTCGAGTAGATAGGGTTAGGAACGAAGTGGTGAGGGAGAGAACGGGTGTAAGAAATGAGTTAGCGGCTAGAGTGGATATGAATGTGTTGAGGTGGTTTGGCCATGTTGAGAGAATGGAAAATGGTTGTCTGCTAAAGAAGGTGATGAATGCAAGAGTTGATGGGAGAAGTACAAGAGGAAGGCCAAGGTTTGGGTGGATGGATGGTGTGAAGAAAGCTCTTGGTGATAGGAGGATAGATGTGAGAGAGGCAAGAGAGCGTGCTAGAAATAGGAATGAATGGCGAGCGATTGTGACGCAGTTCCAGTAGGCCCTGCTGCTTCCTCCGGGGCCTTAGAGACCGCGGAGGTAGCAGCAGTAGGGGAGTCAGCATTATGAAGCTTCATCTGTGGTGGAAATGTGGGAGGTTGGGCTGTGGCACCCTAGCAGTACCAGGTGAACTCGGTTGGGTCCCTGATTAGGCTGAAGGAACATAGAGAGTAGAGGTCTCCTTTTTGTTTTGTTTCATTGTTGGTGTCGGCTACCCCCCAAAATTGGGGGAAGTGCCTTGGTATATAGATAGATATAATATATATATATATACATATATATATATACATATATATATACATATACTGTATATATGTATATATATATATAATGTATATATAGATAGATAGATAGATAGATATAAATAGATAGATAGATAGTATAAAAGTATATATAATTACACGTGTATATATATATATATATATATATATATATATATATATATATATATATATATATATATATAGAGAGAGAGAGAGAGAGAGAGAGAGAGAGAGAGAGAGAGAGAGAGAGAGAGAGAGAGGTATATGTACATATATATGTATATATGTGTACATATATATAAATAAATAAATATATATATATATATATATATATATATATATATATATATATATATATATATTACACACATATATATATGTGTATGTATATATGTATAAGTAATTACACGTAGGCCTAAATATACGTGTTTATATATATATATATATATATATATATATAATACAATATATATATATATATACATATACATATATTTATATATACATATATATATATATATATAATATATATATATATATATATAATATATATATATATATATACTGTACATATATATAGGTTACAGTATCTGGAGAGAGAGAGAGAGAGAGAGAGAGAGAGAGAGAGAGAGAGAGAGAGAGAGAGAGTTTATAAACAAATGTGTCGTGACTCATCCTCCCAGTTCCTTCCTTGCTCCTCTTCAACTCCGTTGTGCACGCACGCACCCTTCTACCATATTTGCCTTTTCTCTAGTAAACCCTGATCAAGGTCTATAGACCTTGACGCTGACCTTGACTCTCCCCAACCCTCCTCAGACAGTCGGAGGTGTTCTCAAGTTACCTGGTTCTTTCTACCTGTTCCATCATCGTTCTCTCTTATCTACTCTTGCTTGAGGGTACACTCGGACACACTATTCTATCTAATTTCTCTTCCTCTTGTTTTCTTAAAGTTTTTATAGTTTATATAGGAGATATTAATTTTAATGTTGTTATTCTTCTTAAACTATTTTATTTTTCCTTGTTTCCTTTCCTCACTGGGCTATTTACCCTGTTGGGGTGCCTGGGCTTATAGCATCCTGCTTTTCCAACTAGGGTTGTAGCTTAGCAAGTAATAATAATAATAATAATAATAATAATAATAATAATAATAATAATAATAATAATAATAATAGTAATAATATTCTTCCATTTACCATCCATTATCTCTTCTGCTGACATCCACTGATCTCACCAGTTTCCATGATTTCTTTTTATGGGTTAGTTATTCAAAGTCTATTTGTATATTTGAATTTATTCATTTTCATTTCATATTAATTTATCCATTATTCATTTAAATTGAACACATTATCACATTGTGTATAGTAGTCTCTCTCTCTCTCTCTCTCTCTCTCTCTCTCTCTCTCTCTCTCTCTCTCTCTCTCTCTCAGACTAAAAAATTTTCTTTAGAGTTTAAATATTCATGGATCTGAATCTAAAGCAATCTAACATTAATAATCATCAAACTGTCCATTCACTGCCATTTTAACATTGGGGATATATAGGGAATATCTATTTTAATGCTGTTACTGTTCTTAGAATATTTTATTATTTTATTTTTCCTTGTTTCTTTTCCTCACTGGGCTATTTTCCCTCTTGGAGCCCCTGGGCTTATAGCATCCTGCTTTTCCAACTAGGGTTGTAGCTTAGCAATTATTATTATTAATAATAATAATAGTAATAAAAATAATAATAATAATAATAATAATAATAATAATAATAAACACTGCTTATGCGACGTAATACAGTCACCCTTATTGGCATAGGCCAAGGTCTATTCAGATACTCCATACTCTATAAAAGTAGTTTTTCCTTTAACATTCGGCGTTTAAATCCAAGACCATTGTAGTGTATATTCGGACTGCTTTTATTTTTTTTTCCGACTTAGCTAAACACGCCTAGCATCTTTTCAATGTAAGTCCCAACCTTTAAGAAACTGTTTTAAGAATCCTTCTCGAACCACAACGAACGCTCTGCTGAATATTTCTCTAGTGAAGATTGAATCATAAATTCCATCTTCTGAGTTGTTCAATCCAATAATTTCCCATCTTTCCATCAAAGACATTTTCCAAGTTGCCTCCCTACTTTCTGATTGGGAAAATAATTCACGAGTCTCCACTTCTTCAAGCGTCCATTATTTTTTCGTTTAAGTTGCCATTTTATTTTTCCCTCTGGCTCTCCCATTATCTTTGATCTTACAAACGAGTATCTTGGGTTTATTAACTACTTTATAGTTTTAAAGGCCACTCGTGAATGGCAGAGGCAAGGGACAGTGATATTGCCCTAGCAAGCAGGACAAGGCCCAAGCACCCTCTCCACCCAAGCTAGGACCAGAGAGGGCCAGGTAATGGCTGCTGATGACTCAGCAGGTAGACCTATAGGTTCCTCCAAACCCCCATCCTTAGCTCATAAGGATGGTTAGGTTGCAGACACTAGACGAACTAACGCGTTTGACCAGGACTCGAACCGCAGTCTGGCGAGTGTTTCGCAGAGATGTTTTCACTATACCACTCTTTTTTTTTTCATACATGTTATGGTTTCCTAGGTTAGTACTGATCTAATGTCTAAAGTGATCTCGTAATGTTTTCCTCATAAATATTAATTGATTTATGTAATTTTAGTCTTTTGGAAGCGTTTTAAACGTTATAGATGCATTTAGAGCAATGATCTGGAAATGTTTTGAACGTTTTTCTATACCCTGCAAAATATAGTTCCTATTACATCTGCAAAGTTATTATCCACGTAACATTTTTTCAGACTATTTCCAATTCGGATCCTAGGCTTGTAGAGGTAATTGCATACGAAAAAAAAAGAGAAAACCTTGTGGTTATCTGGTAAATGTGACTAGTAAATTCTGCATATCATCTAATTATAATTATGCTATAAATTTTGTGACAAAATGGTTAGTCTTCCATGAAAAAAAAAATATATATATATACACACACACACATATATATATATATATATATATACATACATATATATATTATATATATATATATCATTGCTCCTCAAACAAAAAATAAGTCCCTTTTAATAATAATAATAATAATAATAATAATAATAATAATAAACAACCTTCAAGAAACAACAGAACAGGATTGTTTTATTTCATATGTTCATCCATGAACTCTTCTCCTGTTTACTCTAATTTACCTGAATGAATTATATATATATATATATATATATACACATATACATATATATATATATATATATATATATTTATATCACGGTGAAGGGTAGATGAAGATGGTGGAGATGGTTTGCGCATGTTCTTCACATTCCCTAAGAGATTAGTTCTCCAAACTTTCGAAGCACTAGAAGAGTTAGAAGACCCAGGCCTACATGGCTGAGGACTATGAAACATGTAGTAGGAGATGTTGAGTGGAGAAGTATTGATTTAAAAGGTCATGATAGAGACGACTGACAAAATCTAACTGAGGCCCTTTGCGTCACTAGTCGGAGGAGGAGATGATGATGATGAATATTCTATACTGTATTAGGCATGTAGTGGCCAGAAAAAAATGAATCAAAACATTGAATTAGTAATCATACAATACAAACTAATAAGGCATAGTTACACATAATGATATGCAAGAAAAGTGTAAAATAAAGGAGTAACAAACGCTTAATACGTAATATCTACATGCAACTCGGAAATCATAATTAGAAGCGTTGAAAATGGAACATAAATAAAATGGCAAACATTTAGCACACCTACCTAAGAATTTACAGGAAAAAATTGTGTAATCTGAGAATATTTCTAATATATATCCGTTAAACTTTTGCAGAAAAATGTAAATATAAGTATTAATGATAAAAAATGAGAACTGAAGAAGATAGGTGAAGTATGTACCTCAGATGGAAAAAAAAAAAAAAAAAAACATTCAAGTTGTTCTACGTTCTATCTCTTGGCCTCCATGTGTTTCCATATTGACAGCTGGGAAGATAGGTGGCTAAGACCAGGAGCGATACATTTACAACTTTTCCATAAGGCTAAAATCAGAGGCTACAACACAACTTGCACTCACTGCAACAGCTTACACATTGTTTACAACGCTTCTATAATGCTCAAATCACTGGCAGTTCTTTCTACAGACAGCCTCTACAACGTTTACAACGCTTCAAGAAGGATAAAATCACTTGCAACAACACCACAATAATGATAATAATTTCAATGATTATAAAAATACTTATAATAATTTAATAATAATAATAATAATAGCTCTAAAATTGATGAAATTAGTAAAGCAAAACTGAGAGGAATTGTCCTTCGAACATAGTAAGTTTTCCATGAACAGTTCATGCAATATAACCTTTCAAATCTAGTGTCTAGCCTCCAAAATGGCAGGATTATTCCAGATGAATCCAAAAAATGATTTTTTTAGACATTTTGATAACTATCTGAGTCTAGATCTAACTCTAAAATACTTCCAGGATCTGTTCGAATGACATGAGAGCCCTATAAAACTCTCTCTCCGAAACTTTGTCAGCAATATTTATCTAAACATTGAAATAAAATACACGAAATCTCCCACAATGAAACAAACAAACAAACGACAAAACACCTTTCATAGGAAACTAATTGGAAACAACGTAACTTCAATAAAACTCAAAACTAACTTCAAGATTTTATCTCTAGATGGCGCATGTGGGCCATAACCTACAATTCAAGGCAAGGAGCTTTTAAAAGGTAAACTTTTGAAGGGAAAACTTTAGAGTAAATAACAGAGAGAGAGAGAGAGAGAGAGAGAGAGAGAGAGAGAGAGGGGGGGGCAGAAAAAACCGAATCTTACTTTTACGGCTTTGGATTCCAGAGAGAGAGAGAGAGAGAGGAGCAGATAAAACCGAATGTTCAGTTCTTCTACGGCTTTGGATTCCAGAGAGAGAGAGAGAGAGAGAGAGAGAGAGAGAGAGAGCATATAAAACCGAATGTTCAGTTCTTCTACGGCTTTGGATTCCAGAGAGAGAGAGAGAGAGAGAGAGAGAGAGAGAGAGGAGCAGATAAAACCGAATGTTCAGTTCTTCTACGGCTTTGGATTCCAGAGAGAGAGAGAGAGAGAGAGAGAGAGAGAGAGAGAGCATATAAAACCGAATGTTCAGTTCTTCTACGGCTTTGGATTCCAGAGAGAGAGAGAGAGAGAAGAGAGAGAGAGAGAGAGAAGCATATAAAACCGAATGTTCAGTTCTTCTACGGCTTTGGATTCCAGAGAGAGAGAGAGAGAGAGAGAGAGAGAGGGGAGCAGATAAAACCGAATGTTCAGTTCTTCTACGGCTTTGGATTCCAGAGAGAGAGAGAGAGAGAGAGAGAGAGAGAGAGGGGAGCAGATAAAACCGAATGTTCAGTTCTTCTACGGCTTTGGATTCCAGAGAGAGAGAGAGAGAGAGAGAGAGAGAGAGAGAGAGAGGGGAGCAGATAAAACCGAATGTTCAGTTCTTCTACGGCTTTGGATTCCAGAGAGAGAGAGAGAGACAGAGAGAGAGAGAGAGAGAGGGGGGGGGGGATCTGGAGGCTGGAATATGTCTGGATGCTCTTTTGAGTTTCCCTTCCGGCCAATCATGGAATAAAAGAGTTCTAAATGGCGCAGTGGTCACTCGACATGGCGAAAGTTTGGTTGGCTCTTTCTTCCAGGAAACAAGAAAATGGTATATAATCAGTGAAAAATAAAAAATACAAGACTGATAAATATCAATCGCAAAAGAGAAAATGGTATATGTTAAAAAAAAAAAAGATATATATTAATCGCACAACAGAGAAAATGGTATATACTAAAAAAAAAAAAAAAAAAAAATTGATAATTATTCATCGCAAAACAGAAAATGATTTATAATCGCCCAAAATTAAAAAAACCGAGATTGATAAACATGCTTCAGGATAAACCACATGTGTCTGACAAGCCTAAAGTTTAAGGACTACTTCTAGGATAATATTATGGTTATGAACCCTTTAAAAGTAGGATATTATGTCCACTAAATGTCCAATGACCCTCGTCTCCTGAGGTCAGACAAAAAAGATATTTCCAATACAAAGATAAAATATCTGATTTTCTGCTTATAATGATAATGCCAGTTAGCATCTTTTAAAGCTTGTTGGATGTCTGAAACAAAAATAATTATATCTTCGCCACTCTTAATGTGAAAGTCACTAATTTGCCTGGGTATGAGAAAATGTATTGAGAAGAGTGAATCAAGAGAGGGCACTTCTCAAATTGGAAAGGAGGGTGAAGATGGTAAAGGCATTGAGAAGGGTGAATCAAGAGAGGGAACTTCTCAAATTGGTAAGGAGGGTGAAGATGGTAAAGGCATTGAGAAGAGTAAATCAAGAGAGGGCACTTCTCAAATTGGTAAGGAGGATGAAGATGGTAAAGGCATTGAGAAGAGTAAATCAAGAAAGGGCACTTCTCAAATTGGTAAGGAGGATGAAGATGGTAAAGGCATTGAGAAGAGTAAATCAAGAGAGGGCACTTCTCAAATTGGTAAGGAGGGTGAAGATGGTAAAGGCATTGAGAAGAGTGAATCAAGAGAGGGCACTTCTCAAATTGGTAAGGAGGATGAAGATGGTAAAGGCATTGAGAAGAGTAAATCAAGAGAGGGCACTTCTCAAATTGGTAAGGAGGATGAAGATGGTAAAGGCAATGAGAAGAGTAAATCAAGAGAGGGCACTTCTCAAATTGGTAAGGAGGATGAAGATGGTAAAGGCATTGAGAAGGGTGAATCAAGAGAGGGAACTTCTCAAATTGGTAAGGAGGGTGAAGATGGTAAAGGCATTGAGAAGGGTGAATCAAGAGAGGGAACTTCTCAAATTGGTAAGGAGGGTGAAGATGGTAAAGGCATTAAGAAGAGTGAATCAAGAGAGGGCACTTCTCAAATTGGTAAGGAGGGTGAAGATGGTAAAAGTATTGAGAAGAGTGAATCAAGAAAGGGAACTTCTCAAATTGGTAAGGAGGGTGAAGATGGTAAAGGCATTGAGAAGGGTGAATCAAGAGAGGGAACTTCTCAAATTGGTAAGGAGGGTGAAGATGGTAAAGGCATTAAGAAGAGTGAATCAAAAGAGGACACTTCTCAAATTGGTAAGGAGGGTGAAGATGGTAAAGGTATTGAGAAGAGTGAATCGAGAGAGGGAACTTCTCAAATTGGTAAGGAGGGTGAAGATGGTAAAGGTATTGAGAAGGGTGAATCAAGAGAGGGAACTTCTCAAATTGGTAAGGAGGGTGAAGATGGTAAAGGCATTGAGAAGAGTAAATCAAGAGAGGGCACTTCTCAAATTGGTAAGGAGGATGAAGATGGTAAAGGCATTGAGAAGAGTAAATCAAGAGAGGGCACTTCTCAAATTGGTAAGGAGGATGAAGATGGTAAAGGCATTGAGAAGAGTAAATCAAGAGAGGGCACTTCTCAAATTGGTCAGGAGGGTGAAGATGGTAAAGGCATTGAGAAGAGTGAATCAAGAGAGGGCACTTCTCAAATTGGTAAGGAGGATGAAGATGGTAAAGGCATTGAGAAGAGTAAATCAAGAGAGGGCACTTCTCAAATTGGTAAGGAGGATGAAGATGGTAAAGGCAATGAGAAGAGTAAATCAAGAGAGGGCACTTCTCAAATTGGTAGGGAGGGTGAAGATGGTAAAAGTATTGAGAAGAGTGAATCAAGAAAGGGAACTTCTCAAATTGGTAAGGAGGGTGAAGATGGTAAAGGCATTGAGAAGGGTGAATCAAGAGAGGGAACTTCTCAAATTGGTAAGGAGGGTGAAGATGGTAAAGGCATTAAGAAGAGTGAATCAAAAGAGGACACTTCTCAAATTGGTAAGGAGGGTGAAGATGGTAAAAGTATTGAGAAGAGTGAATCAAGAAAGGGAACTTCTCAAATTGGTAAGGAGGGTGAAGATGGTAAAGGCATTGAGAAGGGTGAATCAAGAGAGGGAACTTCTCAAATTGGTAAGGAGGGTGAAGATGGTAAAGGCATTAAGAAGAGTGAATCAAAAGAGGACACTTCTCAAATTGGTAAGGAGGGTGAAGATGGTAAAGGTATTGAGAAGAGTGAATCGAGAGAGGGAACTTCTCAAATTGGTAAGGAGGGTGAAGATGGTAAAGGTATTGAGAAGGGTGAATCAAGAGAGGGCACTTCTGAAATTGGTAAGGAGGGTGAAGATGGTAAAGGTATTGAGAAGAGTGAATCGAGAGAGGGAACTTTTCAAATTGGTAAGGAGGGTGAAGATGGTAAAGGCATTAAGAAGGGTGAATCAAGAGGGGGAACTTCTCAAATTGGTAAGGAGGGTGAAGATGGTAAAGGCATTAAGAAGGGTGAATCAAGAGAGAGCACTTCTGAAATTAGTAAGGAGGGGTGAAGATGATAAAGGTATTGAGAAGAGTGAATCGAGAGAGGGCACTTCTCAAATTGGTAAGGAGGGTGAAGATGGTAAAAGTATTGAGAAGAGTGAATCGAGAGAGGGAACTTCTCAAATTGGTAAGGAGGGTGAAGATGGTAAAGGTTTTGAGAAGAGTGAATCGAGAGAGGGAACTTCTCAAATTGGTAAGGAGGGTGAAGATGGTAAAGGCATTAAGAAGGGTGAATCAAGAGAGAGCACTTCTGAAATTAGTAAGGAGGGGTGAAGATGATAAAGGTATTGAGAAGAGTGAATCGAGAGAGGGCACTTCTCAAATTGGTAAGGAGGGTGAAGATGGTAAAAGTATTGAGAAGAGTGAATCGAGAGAGGGAACTTCTCAAATTGGTAAGGAGGGTGAAGATGGTAAAGGCATTGAGAAGGGTGAATCAAGAGGGGGAACTTCTCAAATTGGTAAGGAGGGTGAAGATGGTAAAGGCATTGAGAAGGGTGAATCAAGAGGGGGAACTTCTCAAATTGGTAAGGAGGGTGAAGATGGTAAAGGCATTGAGAAGGGTGAATCAAGAGAGAGCACTTCTGAAATTAGTAAGGAGGGGTGAAGATGATAAAGGTATTGAGAAGAGTGAATCGAGAGAGGGCACTTCTCAAATTGGTAAGGAGGGTGAAGATGGTAAAAGTATTGAGAAGAGTGAATCGAGAGAGGGAACTTCTCAAATTGGTAAGGAGGGTGAAGATGGTAAAGGCATTAAGAAGGGTGAATCAGGAGAGAGCACTTCTGAAATTAGTAAGGAGGGGTGAAGATGATAAAGGTATTGAGAAGAGTGAATCGAGAGAGGGCACTTCTCAAATTGGTAAGGAGGGTGAAGATGGTAAAGGCATTGAGAAGGGTGAATCGAGAGAGGGCACTTCTCCAATTGGTAAGGAGGGTGAAGATGGTAAAGGCATTGAGAAGGGTGAATCGAGAGAGGGCACTTCTCCAATTGGTAAGGAGGGTGAAGATGGTAAAGGCATTGAGAAGGGTGAATCGAGAGAGGGCACTTCTCCAATTGGTAAGGAGGGTGAAGATGGTAAAGGTATTGAGAAGAGTGAATCGAGAGAGGGCACTTCTCAAATTGGTAAGGAGGGTGAAGATGGTAAAGGCATTGAGAAGGGTGAATCGAGAGAGGGCACTTCTCAAATTGGTAAGGAGGGTGAAGATGGTAAAGGTATTGAGAAGAGTGAATCAAGAGAGGGCACTTCTCAAATTGGTAAGGAGGGTGAAGATGGAAAAAGTATTGATAAGAGTGAATCGAGAGAGGGAACTTCTCAAATTGGTAAGGAGGGTGAAGATGGTAAAGGCATTGAGAAGGGTGAATCAAGAGGGGGAACTTCTCAAATTAGTAAGGAGGGTGAAGATGGTAAAAGTATTGAGAAGAGTGAATCAAGAGAGGGAACTTCTCAAATTGGTAAGGAGGGTGAAGATGGTAAAGGTATTGAGAAGAGTGAATCGAGAGAGGGCACTTCTCAAATTGGTAAGGAGGGTGAAGATGGTAAAGGCATTGAGAAGGGTGAATCAAGAGAGGGCACTTCTCAAATTGGTAAGGAGGGTGAAGATGGTAAAGGCATTGAGAAGGGTGAATCAAGAGAGGGCACTTCTCAAATTGGTAAGGAGGGTGAAGATGGTAAAGGTATTGAGAAGAGTGAATCGAGAGAGGGCACTTCTCAAATTGGTAAGGAGGGTGAAGATGGTAAAGGCATTGAGAAGGGTGAATCGAGAGAGGGCACTTCTCAAATTGGTAAGGAGGGTGAAGATGGTAAAGGTATTGAGAAGAGTGAATCAAGAGAGGGCACTTCTCAAATTGGTAAGGAGGGTGAAGATGGAAAAAGTATTGGGAAGAGTGAATCGAGAGAGGGAACTTCTCAAATTGGTAAGGAGGGTGAAGATGGTAAAGGCATTGAGAAGGGTGAATCAAGAGGGGGAACTTCTCAAATTAGTAAGGAGGGTGAAGATGGTAAAAGTATTGAGAAGAGTGAATCAAGAGAGGGAACTTCTCAAATTGGTAAGGAGGGTGAAGATGGTAAAGGTATTGAGAAGAGTGAATCGAGAGAGGGCACTTCTCAAATTGGTAAGGAGGGTGAAGATGGTAAAGGCATTGAGAAGGGTGAATCAAGAGAGTGCACTTCTCAAATTGGTAAGGAGGGTGAAGATGGTAAAGGCATTGAGAAGGGTGAATCAAGAGAGGGCACTTCTCAAATTGGTAAGGAGGGTGAAGATGGTAAAGGCATTGAGAAGGGCGAATCAAGAGAGGGCACTTCTCAAATTGGTAAGGAGGGTGAAGATGGTAAAGGCATTGAAAAGGGTGAATCAAGAGAGGGCACTTCTCAAATTGGTAAGGAGGGTGAAGATGGTAAAGGCATTGAGAAGAGTGAATCGAGAGGGGGCACTTCTCAAATTGGTAAGGAGGGTGAAGATGGTAAAGGTATTGAGAAGAGTGAATCGAGAGAGGGCACTTCTCAAATTGGTAAGGAGGGTGAAGATGGTAAAGGCATTGAGAAGGGTAAATCAAGAGAGGGAACTTCTCAAATTAGTAAGGAGGGTGAAGATGGTAAAGGTATTGAGAAGAGTGAATCGAGAGAGGGCACTTCTCAAATTGGTAAGGAGGGTGAAGATGGTAAAAGTATTGAGAAGAGTGAATTGAGAGAGGGCACTTCTCAAATTGGTAAGGAGGGTGAAGATGGTAAAGGCATTTTGAGAAGGGTGAATCAAGAGAGGGCACTTCTCAAATTGGTAAGGAGGGTGAAGATGGTAAAGGCATTGAGAAGGGTGAATCAAGAGAGGGCACTTCTCAAATTGGTAAGGAGGGTGAAGATGGTAAAGGCATTGAGAAGGGTGAATCAAGAGAGGGCACTTCTCAAATTGGTAAGGAGGGTGAAGATGGTAAAGGCATTGAGAACGGTGAATCAAGAGAGGGCACTTCTCAAATTGGTAAAGAGGGTGAAGATGATAAAGGCATTGAGAAGACTGAATCAAGAGAAGGCACTTCTAAAATAGGTAAGGAGGGTGAAGATGGTAAAGGCATTGAGAAGGGTGAATCAAGAAAGGGCACTTCTAAAATTGGTAAGGAGGGTGAAGATGGTAAAGACATTGAGAAGGGTGAATCAAGAGAGGGCACTTCTCAAATTGGTAAGGAGGTTGAAGATGGTAAAGACATTGCGAAGGGTGAATCTAGAGAGGGCACTTCTCAAATTGGTAAGGAGGGTGAAGATGGTAAAGACATTGAGAAGGGTGAATCAAGAGAGGGCACTTCTCAAATTGGTAAGGAGGGTGAAGATGGTAAAGGCATTGAGAAGGGTGAATCAAGAGAGGGCACTTCTCAAATTGGTAAGGAGGGTGAAGATGGTAAAGGCATTGAGAACGGTGAATCAAGAGAGGGCACTTCTCAAATTGGTAAAGAGGGTGAAGATGATAAAGGCATTGAGAAGACTGAATCAAGAGAAGGCACTTCTAAAATAGGTAAGGAGGGTGAAGATGGTAAAGGCATTGAGAAGGGTGAATCAAGAAAGGGCACTTCTAAAATTGGTAAGGAGGGTGAAGATGATAAAGACATTGAGAAGGGTGAATCAAGAGAGGGCACTTCTCAAATTGGTAAGGAGGTTGAAGATGGTAAAGACATTGCGAAGGGTGAATCTAGAGAGGGCACTTCTCAAATTGGTAAGGAGGGTGAAGATGGTAAAGACATTGAGAAGGGTGAATCAAGAGAGGGCACTTCTCAAATTGGTAAGGAGGGTGAAGATGGTAAAGGCATTGAGAAGGGTGAATCAAGAGAGGGCACTTCTCAAATTGGTAAGGAGGGTGAAGATGGTAAAGGCATTGAGAAGGGTGAATCAAGAGAGGGCACTTCTCAAATTGGTAAGGAGGGTGAAGATGGTAAAGGCATTGAGAAGGGGGAATCAAGAGAGAGCACTTCTGAAATTAGTAAGGAGGGTGAAGATGGTAAAGGCATTGAGAAGAGTGAATCAAGAGGGGGCACTTCTCTAATTGGTAAGGAGGGTGAAGATGGTAAAGGCATTGAGAAGAGTGAATCAAGAGGGGGCACTTCTCAAATTGGTAAGGAGGGTGAAGATGGTAAAGGCATTGAGAAGAGTGAATCAAGAGAGGGAACTTCTCAAATTGGTAAGGAGGGTGAAGATGGTAAAGGCATTAAGAAGGGTGAATCAAGAGAGAGCACTTCTGAAATTAGTAAGGAGGGGTGAAGATGGTAAAGGCATTGAGAAGAGTGAATCAAGAGGGGGCACTTCTCAAATTGGTAAGGAGGGTGAAGATGGTAAAGGCATTGAGAAGAGTGAATCAAGAGGGGGCACTTCTCAAATTGGTAAGGAGGGTGAAGATGGTAAAGGCATTGAGAAGAGTGAATCAAGAGAGGGAACTTCTCAAATTGGTAAGGAGGGTGAAGATGGTAAAGGCATTAAGAAGGGTGAATCAAGAGAGAGCACTTCTGAAATTAGTAAGGAGGGGTGAAGATGGTAAAGGCATTGAGAAGAGTGAATCAAGAGGGGGCACTTCTCAAATTGGTAAGGAGGGTGAAGATGGTAAAGGCATTGAGAAGGGTGAATCAAGAGAGGGACTTCTCAAATTGGTAAGGAGGTGAAGATGGTAAAGGCATTGAGAAGACTGAATCAAGAGAAGGCACTTCTAAAATTGGTAAGGAGGGTGAAGATGGTAAAGGCATTGAGAAGGGTGAATCAAGAAAGGGCACTTCTAAAATTGGTAAGGAGGGTGAAGATGGTAAAGACATTGAGAAGGGTGAATCAAGATAGGGCACTTCTAAAATTGGTAAGGAGGGTGAAGATGGTAAAGACATTGAGAAGAGTGAATCAAGAGAGGGAACTTCTCAAATTGGTAAGGAGGGTGAAGATGATAAAGGTATTGAGGAGAGTGAATCAAGAGAGATCACTTCTAAAATTGATGATGCGGAGGAAGATGGAATTCCTGGGACATGTAATAAAAGGAGAAAAGTTCAAACTTTTTTGTCTTACAGGGAAGATAGAAGGGAGTAAGAGCCCGACAGATGTAAAAGTTTCTGAACAATTTACTAGAGAGTGTAAATGAGAATGTAAGAGCTGGACAGTTAATACAAATAGCTAGAGACAAGTCCAAGTGGAGGCAACTGACAACCCACGTCGGAGATATGACACCTAGATAGATATATATAGATGGGAAAAGGTTGTCAGTGAAATTAATAGATTCAAATGTCTATTGATAGAATCAACAGACAGGCAATGTTGAGGGTACTTAGAATGTACTATATAGATTATAATTTTTAAAGAATAATTAATTAGAAGTATTTATAATGGAAGTGAGACTTGTTGAAATATGCAGGATAGAGATTTTTTTTTCATTTAGTGGGGGAGCAGGTCTGAAACAAGGGTGTGTTATGTTTAGCATGAAGTGATGCAAGAGGTAAAAGAAAGGATAATTTTTTTTTATAATAAATTGAGTCATGATTGGAATGGGAATGGATAATGTTTGCAAATAATATTAAGTTCATCGAGGACATTAGAGATTTACGAATGACAAAATGATGGCATCTTCATTACGAAGAAAAGTTAGAAAAGTTATGATGATACAAAAGACTCAGATGACGCACTCAGGTACATAATAAGGCAACAGACGTAGGAAGATATTGGAAAATAAGAGGTGAAGGCCCTGGAGCACATAAAAGCAGGTAATAAGTCCTTAAGTTGAGAGAACTTACCCACACAGCATATCATAGAAGAAGGTTCATACCAAACTACAATAAGTGCAAGTCGTAATTAACAACATATAATCAGAAGAAGAGGCGATAAAAAGACACTCGATGAATTTCACCAGTCCATAACAACGACAACGGAGAACCTAGTATTATGCCCTCATCTCCATGTTAAATTGGCTAGGAATGAATTATATTGGGTATTAAAATCCACAATTATATGCGTTTACATATCTAAAAATAGCAGGAGCTTCAGCTGAAGAGGCACTTTGAAAAAAGTACGAAAGTTCCAAGTACTTTTAAATATACAACGCATATAATTGTAGATTTTAGTACCCAAGATCAACGGACACGGTTTGGTGTTTTATTCAAGTTAATGAATTAAATGTCCTGCAATGCTAGGCGAAGTGTTACCTCGAGGGACTCTTACCAGCGACTACTGCTGCCTTAGAGCCTAAACTTAAGCCCAGCCTACCATAAATCAATGGTGGTGGCCAAACTAGCGGCCTAGTGGCTAGTTGAAGAACCGTACCAGTACCGGAGGGGCAAAGGAGACGTGCACGAATGCAGGCATGAAAATTTTCATTCCATTAGATATGTAAATCTCACAAAAGAGACTACAGTGGACACGCTACTACGACACTACGAAGACGCATGCTGACCCACAGAAATCAGAGGGCTACACTAACATTTCGTTTATATCCACAACTGAATAACCTGGCTAAAAGAATTAACCTAAGGGAACCCAGTTCATCCACAGTAGTCACTGTATCATCATAAATGGTAGGAAGAAATCATGCATTTCTTCTGACCATGGGGACTTAAAACTAAAAAAAAAAAAAAAAAAAAACAATATGAAAATATAAAGATTTTTCTCAGAAAGTCCTGCTGCTTGGTGTCACTAAGTCAACGGTCTTTATACACTTTTATGGGTTTGGGCAACCGCCAACATTCCATTAGTTTCTCGCAGAATAAAATTCATCCTTGACACAACAGTTAAATAATGACGTTGGCATTGGCAGTTATTTTTTCTTTTTATTTCTCGTCAGCAGAAACCTGCCAAACAAACCTTTGGAGGGCATTTTCTTTCTCTGATTCACGAACTGAGTATAGTTAGTATTCTCTTTTCCCAGATATAAAATCCAGTGGGATATACATTATTCATGCTTCTGGTGGTCTATGGAAAACGTGCATGCCTGGTGATCGCCAGACTGGGGTTCGAGTTCCGCTCAAACTCGTTAGTTTTTTTTTAGTGTCTGTAACCTCATCATCTTTGTGAGTTAAGGAGGGGGTGTTAGGAGGAGCCTATAGATCTGGGTCTCCGTGATTCCTAGCTTGGGTGGAGAGGGGGCTCTGGCGTTGATCATATGGTCAGTCTGAAAGGCATTGTCCTGCTTGATAGGGTAATGTCACTGTCCCTTGCCTCTGCCACTCATGAATGGCCTTTAAACCTTTCAATGTGACATGGATGAAATTAACTTACGAAATAGGAGCATTTATCCTAAAAAATAATAGGGATAATAAGGTAATAAATCATCTTTATTTTCACAGCATTTTTATATAGTCACATTAAGAAATAATCTTCAAAGTCATATGGGATCTTTTTTATAACGTTTGATTAATTTCTTTAGACTGGCGTCACAGTAGCTATGGTTACAGAGGCCAACTGGAAGTGCACTCAATAGTGTAGACCTCCGCCGCGGCAGCTTATTTCTCGACCGTTTGCTCGGCCATGACCTCAACATGTATTAATTGACTTGGATTTTCATGCTCTCAAATATGAACTAAGTTTGAAATCTCTGTGACAACGATGTCCAAACTTATGGCTGATTACGTGAATTGGACATTTTGATTCACCATGACCTTAACCTTTGACCTTGACCTTCCAAAATTTAATCATTTCTACCTTTTTACATAACCGCTAATCCCTGAAAATTTCACTACGATTAAAACTGTGGTCAGGCAGCTGTTCACAAACAAACACACACACAAACACACACAAACAAACACACAAATAGGGGCAAAAACATAACCTCATTCCAACTTCGCTGGCGGAGGTAAAAATCTCGTGAGAATCCAGCTGCCATTGTCGTAACTCACTCAACTTGATGGCACTCGGAAACCAGAAAAGAATCTCTGTCTGCACATGAATTCTATTTTCGTTCGCGCCATGAGATGATCTAACAGATTCTGGGGACAGTTACGGTCAATAAATACCTAGAACATGGGGACAGCCACGGTCTACATACCTAGAACATGGGGACAGCCACGGTCTACATACCTAGAACATGGGGACAGCCACGGTCTACATACCTAGAACATGGGGACAGCCACGGTCTACATACCTAGAACATGGGGACAGCCACGGTCTACATACCTAGAACATGGGGACAGCCACGGTCTACATACCTAGAACATGGGGACAGCCACGGTCTACATACCTACAGCATGGGACATCACGGTCTATATATACCTAGACCAAGAAGACAGCCACAGTCTACATACATAGACCACGAAGACAACCACGGTCTACATACCTAGAACATGGGGACAGCCACGGTCTACATACCTACAGCATGGGACATCAAGGTCTATATATACCTAGACCAAGAAGACAGCCACAGTCTACATACATAGACCACGAAGACAGCCACAGTCTACATACCTAGAACATGGGGACAGCCACGGTCTACATACCTAGAACATGGGGACAACCACAGTCTACATACCTAGAGCATGGGACACCACGGTCTATATATACCTAGACCAAGAAGATAGCCACAGTCTACATACATAGACCACGAAGACAACCACGGTCTACATACCTAGAACATGGGGACAGCCACAGTCTACATACCTAGAGCATGGGACACCACGGTCTATATATACCTAGACCAAGAAGATAGCCACAGTCTACATACATAGACCACGAAGACAACCACGGTCTACATACCTAGAACATGGGGACAACCACAGTCTACATACCTAGAGCATGGGACACCACGGTCTATATATACCTAGACCAAGAAGATAGCCACAGTCTACATACATAGACCACGAAGACAACCACGGTCTACATACCTAGAACATGGGGACAACCACAGTCTACATACCTAGAGCATGGGACACCACGGTCTATATATACCTAGACCAAGAAGACAGCCGCAGTCTACATACATAGACCACGAAGACAACCACGGTCTACATACCTAGAACATGGGGACAACCACAGTCTACATACCTAGAGCATGGGACACCACGGTCTATATATACCTAGACCAAGAAGATAGCCACAGTCTACATACATAGACCACGAAGACAACCACGGTCTACATACCTAGAACATGGGGACAACCACAGTCTACATACCTAGAGCATGGGACACCACGGTCTATATATACCTAGACCAAGAAGATAGCCACAGTCTACATACATAGACCACGAAGACAACCACGGTCTACATACCTAGAACATGGGGACAACCACAGTCTACATACCTAGAGCATGGGACACCACGGTCTATATATACCTAGACCAAGAAGACAGCCGCAGTCTACATACATAGACCACGAAGACAACCACGGTCTACATACCTAGAACATGGGGACAGCCACAGTCTACATACCTAGAACATAGGACACCACGGTCTATATATACCTAGACCAAGAAGATAGCCACAGTCTACATACATAGACCACGAAGACAACCACGGTCTACATACCTAGAACATGGGGACAGCCACAGTCTACATACCTAGAACATAGGACACCACGGTCTATATATACCTAGACCACGAAGACACCACAGTCTACATACCTAGACCACGAAGACAGCCACGGTCTACATACCTAAAACATGGGGACAGCCACAGTCTACATACCTAGAACATAGGACATCACGATCTATATATACCTAGACCAAGAAGACAGCCACAGTCTACATACCTAGACCACGAAGACAGCCACGGTCTATATATATTAGACCATGGGGACAGCCAAGGTCTAAATACCTAGACCATGGGGACAACCAGGGTCGATATATACCTAGACCATGGGGACAGCCACAGTCTACATATCTAGAACATGGGGACAGTCACGGTCTAAATACGTAGACCATGGGGACAGCCACGGTCTACATACCTAGGCCATGGGGACAGCCACGGTCGATATATACTTAGATCATGGGGACAGCCAGGGTCTACATACCTAGACCATGGGGACAGCCACGGTCTAAATACATAGACCATGGGGACAGCCACGGTCTAAATACCTATACCATGGGGACAGCCACGGTCTAAATACTTAGACCATGGTGACAGCCATGGTCTAAATACCTAGACCATGGGGACAGCCACAGTCTACATACCTAGACCATGGGGACAGCCATAGTTTACATACCTAGAACATGGGGACAGCCACGGTCTACATACCTAAAAAATGGGGACACTACGATCTATATATACCTAGACCAAGAAGACAGCCACGGTCTACATATACCTAGACCACGAAAACAGCCATGGTCTACATATACCTAGACCAGGAAGAAAGCCACAGTCTACTTACCTAGACCATGGGGACAGCCACAGTCTACATACCTAGCCCATGGGGACAGCCACGGTCTACATACCTAAAACATGGGGACAGCCACAGTCTACATACCTAAAACATGGGGACACCACGGTCAATATACACTTAGACCAAGAAGACAGCCACGGTCTACATATACCTAGACCACGAAGACAGCCATAGTCTACATATACCTAGACCAGGAAGAAAGCCACGGTCTACTTACCTAGACCATGGGGACAGCCACAGTCTACATACCTAGCCCATGGGGACAGCCACGGTCTACATATACCTAGACCACGAAGACAGTCACGGTCTACATAACTAGACTATGGGGACAGCCACGGTCTACATATACCTAGACCACGAAGACAGCCACGGTCTACATACCTAGATCATGGGGACAGCCACGGTCTACATATACCTAGACCACGAAGACAGCCACGGTCTACATACCTAGACCATGGGGACAGCCACGGTCTACATATACCTAGACCACGAAGACAGCCACGGTCTAAATACCTAGATCATGGGGACAGCCACGGTCTACATATACCAAGACCACAAAGACAGCCACGGTCTACATACCTAGACCATGGGGACAGCCACGGTCTACATATACCAAGACCACAAAGACAGCCACGGTCTACATACCTAGCCCATGGGGACAGCCACGGTCTACATATACCTAGACCACGAAGACAGTCACGGTCTACATAACTAGACTATGGGGACAGCCACGGTCTACATATACCTAGACCACGAAGACAGCCACGGTCTACATACCTAGATCATGGGGACAGCCACGGTCTACATATACCAAGACCACAAAGACAGCCACGGTCTACATACCTAGATCATGGGGACAGCCACGGTCTACATATACCAAGACCACAAAGACAGCCACGGTCTACATACCTAGACCATGGGGACAGTTACTCGTCACTCTCAGGGACGCGAGAAGTTTCCTCCCAGACATCGAGACCAATTCTATCTCTAATCCTCGTCTCTTTTATCCACCCGGTATTTTCCCAAGAGGCTTCTCTGCCCGTATTTACTCCTCTCAGCATCTGAATAACGCCTTATCCCACCCGCCTATGCGCTTCCATTTTCTGCGAATCCAAACAATTTCGGCGTCAATATCCCAACGAACATTCCTTTTACAAACAGTCGAGATGAGGACAGAACGGCTTTAAAATACGTTGGGTCACAGAGCGCGGGGGGGGGGGGGGAATGAAAATTCGGCATTTAAACAATCTGTTTGAGCTTAATCCCATCTTTTATTATTATTATTATTATTCCTTTCCAAGCTACAGCCCTATTTGGAAAAGCAGGATGATATAAGCCCAGAAGCTCCAACAGAGATAATAGCCCAGTGGGGAAAGGAATCAAGGAAATTAAATATTCCAATAACAGTTACAATATTAAAATGAATGTTTCATATATAAACTATAGTCATAACTGTCAGATCATTTAATTCATTCTTTTTTATCGCAATATTATTTTTGCATCAAGCAGAATACCATTTCATTTATCAAACAGTATTATCACTTCAACATATTTCAGTAAACTTATAGTAGTTTAGACTATCGTTTATGTGTATGTATGCCAGCATCAATATCAGCTAAAACTCGCATATTCAATTAATCATCCAAAATAAACAAATTATGCTAGTTTGTAGGGAAATAACCAGATTCAAACAACTTCTAGCAATTATTGGAAATAACTTCAGTCGATTCCACAAAAAATCTCATGCAGTGTATCAACATCACAGACAAACCTTGAGTTATTTTTCACTTAACAAAACACTCCAAAATTAACATCGACTTTTCTTTCAATCTCACATAATCTTATACATAAAATATTTATTAAGTTACTATAAACAAAGAAAAGTAGCGATAATAATCTTTGGTTCTAACCCATCATTCTTACCATCTCCAAAATTTCAGTCATAAAACTCAGTAACATAAATAGATAATGGAAAAGTAATAAATCAGATCTGAATTGGAATAATTCTATTCAACTAAAAACTTATGTTTAAGCTGGAAAGGATTAAAATTTAACCATAAAAGTAATTCTTTCTGGTATTACTCTGGAAATAAATGGTGGGCTACCCTTAAATCTGCTACTCTTTGGTGTAGACTTAACAGTTCCTCCTTTGCTTAAACTAGATGTCTCTGTCACTTAAGGCCCAAAGGAAAAGGCAGCCCTTTTGGCTAATGTGTTTGAAAGCAAGCAGCGTAATGAGAAACTCGATCTTCGTCATTCCTGTTTTCCAGAGGCTAAACTAACTAGTTTAGCTTTTCGATCTCGTGAAATTAAAGTTCTCTTGATGGACCTTGATGCTTCTGGAGGTGTAGACAAAAATGGCATTTTTCCTTTGTTTTTTATAATGGCATGATTTCTTAGCTCCTATGTTGTCCTTATGTTTTGCAAGTTAGCTAAAAGAGGTTCTTTAGCACTTGCAGGAGAATTGGTGATGCTACTTCACTGGTTAATGTGTTTGTCTCTAACCCATCTGATTATCCCCAAATTTCCATATATCACATATCACCTAATGTTTTTGGGCGTCTTTTAGGGAAAAGTCTAAAGAGATATGCGGAAGGCAATCATCTATGCCCTAATTTGTAGTTTAGCTTTCGCAAAGGCCTTGAAGCATATGATGCCCTTCATACAATGTCGATTGATGTATTGAAATCCCTTGATTGTGGTCAGGAAGTTTGTTCATATTGCGGCCTTTGATTATGTTAATCATGAGGCCTTTGCTTGTAAACTCAAACAGTTGGGAGTAATTGGGTCCTTTCTCAGCATCATTTTTGAATTTCTAAGTAACAGATTCCAGAGAGTAGTTGTTGATGAGCACCAGAGTGACTATAGGAATGTAATATCTGGTGTTCCTCAGGGTAGCATGATCGGTTAACTGTTTTTCATACTATATCCCATGATATGAGTTTTGGCCTATGAAACAGGCTTGTTGCATATGCAGATGATGCTGCTCTCTTTGCATTATTTCAATCTCTTGAATGTAGACTTGAGGTTGCTGAATCCCTTAGTAATAAGATCTAGCTAAAAATATGCTTGGTGCCAGTTATGTGGCATGAAGTTAAACCATAATAATTGTAAAATGGTCGAGGATAGTGGCTCTTCCATATCCACATCTTTTCATTGATAATGTCTCTTTTTATCTATGTATAATTCACTCAAAATTCTAAGCGGGATTCTTGATTGCAAATTTACTTTTGTGAATTACATCCAGTCTTTTTCTTCTTCAATTGCAGAAAAATTGGTATATTGAAAAAATAGTTCATGATTTTTGGTTATTAATCTCATCAGAGGAAATGTTTTAATGATTTCATTTCATCATGTTTTGAGTATTGTTCTCCTGTCTGGTTTTCAGCTGCTGGTTGGACCAAAACTTGAGGTCTATTAAATTTACTTTTCCTGATCTAGATATCAATCTCTAGCACCGTCGTTCTGTTAGATCTTTGTGCATAAGATTTTCATAATTCTTATCATCACTTGTATTCAGATCTTCCCAGACTGCACCATCTTGTATTGTAGTACTAGACAGGCAGTAGATTCTAGCAGCTTTGCCTTTGAATCAAAAGTAAAAGGCTAAATACTTCACAGTATTCTATAAAGTTTGATTCCAGGTGTGACCACACTGTGGAATGATCTTAATGTCGTGGTTGAATATGTGAAACTTAAGAAGTTCAAATGTTTCCTAAAGAACAGGTTGACATAAGTGTTGTTTCAAAGTTTTCTTTAACGATAATTCTAACATAGTTACTGAAGTTTTTGTTACTCATATATTGTTTATCCCTTATTCTCTATTTCCTTTCCTCACTGGGCTGCTTTCTCTTTTGGAACCTTTGGGCTTGTAGCATTGCTAGTAATAATAATAATGATAATAATAATAATAATAATAATAATAATAATAATAATAATGATACTCATTGCTAGTTACACCCAGAAGTCTCTTAAGTTTAATATATATTTTCTCACATAATTGAGAACTTCAAAAAACGTAATTTTTCTTTCCCAGGGTTTCCAGTTATTTTCTGTTCCATCTTTTCCAAGGCTTCCAGTTGGTTTCCATTCCAGCTGAATTTTCACCGTATCTAGTGCTATTAGTTTCCTTCAATAACCGACCATTTATTTTCTCATCTTTGGACCTAATTGCATTTGGTCAGACCATTAACTCCTCAGCAACTCAGGCTTACCATCTCATACATCAAAAGCAACGTTTGAAGATTGTATTTTGCCTCCATAAAAAAAAAAAAAACATACAGAGTAAAATGTCATAACTAAAAGAAAAATAATAAAACAAGTGAAGTAATTTCCTTTCATAAACAAAAACTTGCTGAGAAAACCGACAAAACTAAAAGGAAAATACAAATATATTGATTAAACTATCAAAACTAAAAGAAAAATAATAAAACAAGTTAAGTAATTTCCCTTCATGAACCAAAATATGCCGAGAAAACCGACAAAACTAAAAGGAAAATCCAAATATACTGATTAAACTATCAAAAATAAAAAAATAAAAATAATAAAACAAAGTAATTTCCCTACATGAACAAAAATATGCCGAGAAAACCGTCAAAACTAAAAGAAAAATCATGAAAAAAAAAAGTGACGGAATAAAAGAAAAATGCAATTCTCCCTCCTTCTATCGCTTCAGATTATCCTCTTCACCTCCTCGGATATCATTAACCATCCTGCAATCCTTTCTTGCTTCCTTTTCCGATTTAGTCTCCTTCCACACTCCTTCCCTCCCACCCCCCACCACACGCCCCCAAACGCCCACCAACCCGAAGAGTATCCAATATCACAGTCAATGGGGAAGGAAGATGTCCGGGGCACCTGGCGGACACTAAATGAGAAAGACCGCCCACTTCCTCCTCCTACCCCTTCGGAGGCTCTGAAGGGACACGAGAAGGATAGTAAGGAGGAGGTGGTTAACGAAAGGGGGATAAGATAGAGAGAAAATTATATGGTTTAACTATGAGAGCATTTTGGAAAATAGATAGGAATAGACAACTGACCTTTATAGACTGTCGTGGGAATCTCCCCTATATAGTGAAGAGCAAGTCTCTCTCTCTCTCTCTCTCTCTCTCTCTCTCTCTCTCTCTCTCTCTCTCTCTCTCCCTATATATATATATATATATATATATATATATATATATATATATATATATATATATATATATATATATATCACCAGCTGTTATTAAGATCTCAGACGTGTCCTTCCACTTGTGTCTCTTTATGGCCTTTCTGTACCAGTCCACGCCCGCAAACTTTCACATTTCGTCAATCCATCGTCTTCTCTTTCTTCCTCTCCTTCTTTTACAATCTCTAGGAACCCATTCTGTTATTCTTAATGTCCATCTGTTGTCTGTCATTCTCATTATATGTCCTGCCCATGTCCATTTCTTTTTCTTACATCCTGTTAAATATATATATATATATATATATATATATATATATATATATTATATATAAATTTATATATATATATATATATATATATATTTATATATATTATATATAAATTTATATATATATATATATACAGTATATATATATATATATATATGTATATATATATATATATATATATATATATATATATATATATATATATATATAAGCTCTCCCCATCCCTGGGGTTGATGGGGAAAGTGAGTAGTCACACCTTGGTGTTTGCATATCAATATTTTGACGGACCGCGTACACTAATACAGAGATGCTGACTGATTGGAGACGAATATAATGAAGTGAAAAGAAAGGTTTGGATAATATAAAGGATAAAGAATGAGGCGAAAAGGATAAAGGGGTATGGTAGTGAAGCAAAGAACAGGGGTAACGAATAGGGTAATGAGAATGATAAAAAAAGAAAAGGAATTTTATCTCTAAGAGAGAGAGAGAGAGAGAGAGAGAGAGAGAGAGAGAGAGAGAGAGAGAGAGAGAGAGAGAGAGAATTATCTAAATCTTTAATATTTTTCTCAGTTATAATTGAGAGAGAGAGAGTGAGAGAGAGAGATTGATCGAAATCTTTAATATTTATCTCAGTTATAATTAAGAGAGAGAGAGAGAGAGAGAGAGAGAGAGAGAGAGAGAGAGAGAGAGAGAGAGAGATCTAAATCTTTAATATTTTTCTGTTATAATTAAGAGAGAGAGAGAGAGAGAGAGAGAGAGAGAGAGAGAGAGAGAGAGATCTAAATCTTTAATATTTTTCTGTTATAATTAGAGAGAGAGAGAGAGAGAGAGAGAGAGAGAGAGAGAGAGAGAGAGAGATCTGAATCTTTAATATTTTTCTGTTATGAGAGAGAGAGAGAGAGAGAGAGAGAGAGAGAGAGAGAGAGAGAGAGGAGAGAGAGAGAGAGAGAGAGAGAGAGAATGATCTAAATCTTTAATATCTTTCTCAAAGTTTCAAATGGAAGGAAAGAGAAGTTATATTTTCATCACTTCTGAAGAAAAGTTCTAAGAATACAATTTCCTTAAAGGTATAGAAGTTAAGGAAGAAATATACTTGAAGGTATTGCATGAAAAACTTATATTTACACTTACACATTTTTCAAAGCAAATAATGCATAATTTCTAATACTATATCCGTAAGAATACCAAGCCTTTCAATGTTAGTATTCTATATCAATCTCTTCGTATTACGTGGACTGTTAGGCTATGCTGGAACTATTCTCTCTCTCTCTCTCTCTCTCTCTCTCTCTCTCTCTTCGTATTACGTGGACTGTTATGATGCAACTATTCTCTCTCTCTCTCTCTCCTCTCTCTCTCTCTCTCTCTCTCTCTCCATATAGCATTCCCTTATATACGACTCAGAAAGTAATCTTGCTTTACCATTAGAAATATTTCAGCATTTCTATTTCTCTTAGTAAGGATTTCAGTTCGCTTTTTATTGTAGTTAGCTATACGTCATAAAGAGACATCATAATAACTTCTTTTATTAATTCGTGTACACAAGAATGTTTTATTTATCCATTTAAGTTTATATCAAACCCAGAAGAATCCAGCTCTTCAGGCTATGGCTTAATAACATTATTCCAAGGTAGTTTTTGCAACTCAGTTAAAAATTTGCCGTAAAAAACGGGAAGAATCCTGGAATAATTGTTGCCAGGCATTTACCGTTTTAAAAACGAATATATTGACGGATAGGAGTGATATTACGGTCACCAGCCCGTAAAAGATAACAAATATTGTTAAATATTTGCCGTAAAAAACGGTAAAAATCCTGGAATAAATGTTGCAGGTATTTACCGTTTTAAAAACGAATATATTGACGGATAGGAGTGATTTTACGGTCACTAACCTGTAAAAGATAATAACAAAATAGGGTAAAAATTACTGCCGCCTGTATTTTACGGAATTACGGGTGAGAACATATTTTTACGGAGAAATTCAGATTTAAGATTACGGTAAGTGTACACAGGTACCAGGATACACCTCTTCACTTCAAGGATTCCCCCCCCCCCCCCACCCAATATTCTCTTAACCTTGATAGGAACCTCACTTCTGCACCTCCCAAACACCTCCACACTTCCAAAGGGATATCGTCTAGGCTCATTCATCATCATCCTCATCATCTCCTCCTACGTCTATTGACGCAAAGGGCCTCGGTTAGATTTCACCAGTCGTCTCTGTCTTGAGCTTTTAAATCAATACTTCTCCACTCATCTACTTCACGCTTCATAATCTTCAGTCATGTAGGCCTGGGTCTTCCAACTCTTCTAGTATCTTGTTGAACCTAGTTGAAAGTTTGGTGAACTAATCTCTCATGGGGAGTGCAAAGAGCCCATTGCCTTTCCAAGTTTCATTCCCAGTAATATTTCGGTAGAGTCCCACCCAGCCATTACCATTTGCCAGTATATAGGAGCTTGATGTTTTTCTTTTTAGCGAGCGAAGCGAGCGCACGGCCGATCTAAAACCATTAGACTTTATCGAAATATTACCAAAATCCAATAGTTTTTGCTCGCAAAAAAAAGAAAAACATCAAGCTCATAATACTGGCAAGCGGTAGTGGCTGGGTGGGACTCTACCGAAATAATACCTCATTCCCTTCAAAGCATGTTTTACCTCCATCTGACTCATATCATACTTCCCTATATACCCACGGAGCTTCAACCAATCTTTCCTCTCTTGCATTCTCCACATTTTTATTGATCTTTCATTATGAAATACACATTTACAATCTTACAATTTACAACATATATACATTTTAGTATATTTACACAAATATTTTTTTATTCAAACATCATAGTATATTTACATTAACAATTTCTTATTCATACATTATAGTACATTTACATAAATATTTTTTTCATTCATACGATCTTTAACCAACCAATCCCTGGAAAACGTAAATCCTAACGAATAGTCTCTCGAAATCAAATCTGTTCTGCGACAAAAATATCGAGAAACGCTAAACATCGCCCAAAAGATCGATTGAAATCACCAGGTACCAAAACAGAATTAGTGGGATTTAGCATCGCTTCATCCTTTTCGACAGAATCGTAAACAGAAATCCCAAGTTTTCACCACTGACCTAAATTCTATTTCGAGCATTAAAATCGGAGAG
>NC_090732.1:5664246-5666746 GCF_036898095.1 Palaemon carinicauda
GTAAAAAAATGAGACGCACAGAGACCTGGCACACTAATGTTCTCATAGCCGACACAGGTGGTACGCCCTGTAAGGCCATTTCATTATCTTAATGAAAGGCGTGTCACTTTAAAGCTCTGTATTTCTGCGTTGTTTATAAGCTAATAAGGTTAACGATGTTTTAATAGGCTGACGAGTAAAACGAAAAAGATTAATAAATGAATCTAAGGAACCTCGTCGTATTGAATATAACACTTTATGAATATGTCCTTAAGACTTTATTGTAGAGTCAAATTGTAGATTTTGTTTTGATCAGTCTCATCAGAATAAATGACTGTAAACTGTAGTTTAATCAATTTTCTATTATGGTTTTCACTGACTTATAGTTAATGTTTTCAAGATAATTTAAGAATTTTATGTACAACAAAAATAAAGTATTGCGTATATATATATATATATATATGCAGAAGAACCACAGGGAAAATGAAAATACGAAATATACGCTTAAGTCCTGACTAGTTTCGTGATACTTCCTCTGAAGAAGTATCACGAAACTAGTCAGGACTTAAGCGTATATTTCGTATTTTCATTTTCCCTGTGGTTCTTCTGCATCTGAGCATCACGTTTTCCTGTGATTTTTACGCATATATATATATATATATATATATTACACACATATGTATATATATGTGTATATATATACTGTATATTAATACACACATATATGCGTGTATATATATATATATATATGCAACTGCCCATGTGACTACTCGCTTCTGACAGTCCTTCCATTGGGTAATAAAAATTTCTTGATATCCCTAGCGGTCACCACTAGCCTGTGACATCTCATGGGGCATTTGTTGTAGACTCGTTATTGTGCAGAAGTCTTCCTGTCCTCTTGTCTTCCCTGCTTCAATGTGTTGTAATCTGGCCTTGGATTCTTTAATCGGTTTCCGGAATGTCTTCTCTCTCTCTCTCTCTCTCTCTCTCTCTCCAACGTCTCGATCTTCGGCCACTGTTTCTAAATGCTTTTAAGACACAGATTCCCTCTCTCTCTCTCTCTCTCTCTCTCTCTCTCTAACGTCTCGATCTTCGACCACTGTTTCTAAATGCTTTTAAGACACAGCTTCTCTCTCTCTCTCTCTCTCTCTCTCTCTCTCTCCAACGTCTCGATCTTCGACCACTGTTTCTAAATGCTTTTAAGACACAGCTTCTCTCTCTCTCTCTCTCTCTCTCTCTCTCTCCAACGTCTCGATCTTCGGCCACTGTTTCTAAATGCTTTTAAGACACAGATTCCCTCTCTCTCTCTCTCTCTCTCTCTCTCCAACGTCTCGATCTTCGGCCACTGTTTCTAAATGCTTTTAAGACACAGCTTCTCTCTCTCTCTCTCTCTCTCTCTCTCTCTCTCTCCAACGTCTCGATCTTCGGCCACTGTTTCTAAATGCTTTTAAGACACAGCTTCTCTCTCTCTCTCTCTCTCTCTCTCTCTCTCTCCAACGTCTCGATCTTCGACTACTGTTTCTAAATGCTTTTAAGACACAGCTTCTCTCTCTCTCTCTCTCTCTCTCTCTCTCTCTCCAACGTCTCGATCTTCGACCACTGTTTCTAAATGCTTTTAAGACACAGCTTCCCTCTCTCTCTCTCTCTCTCTCTCTCTCTCTCCAACGTCTCGATCTTCGACCACTGTTTCTAAATGCTTTTAAGACACAGCTTCCCTCTCTCTCTCTCTCTCTCTCTCTCCAACGTCTCGATCTTCGACTACTGTTTCTAAATGCTTTTAAGACACAGCTTCTCTCTCTCTCTCTCTCTCTCTCTCTCTCTCCAACGTCTCGATCTTCGACCACTGTTTCTAAATGCTTCTAAGACACAGCTTCCCTCTCTCTCTCTCTCTCTCTCTCTCTCTCTCCAACGTCTCGATCTTCGACTACTGTTTCTAAATGCTTTTAAGACACAGCTTCTCTCTCTCTCTCTCTCTCTCTCTCTCTATCTCCAACGTCTCGATCTTCGACCACTGTTTCTAAATGCTTCTAAGACACAGCTTCTCTCTCTCTCTCTCTCTCTCTCTCTCTCCAACGTCTCGATCTTCGACCACTGTTTCTAAATGCTTTTAAGACACAGCTTCTCTCTCTCTCTCTCTCTCTCTCTCTCTCCAACGTCTCGATCTTCGACCACTGTTTCTAAATGCTTCTAAGACACAGCTTCTCTCTCTCTCTCTCTCTCTCTCTCTCTCCAACGTCTCGATCTTCGACCACTGTTTCTAAATGCTTTTAAGACACAGCTTCCCTCTCTCTCTCTCTCTCTCTCTCTCTCCAACGTCTCGATCTTCGACCACTGTTTCTAAATGCTTTTAAGACACAGCTTCTCTCTCTCTCTCTCTCTCTCTCTCTCTCTCCAACGTCTCGATCTTCGACCACTGTTTCTAAATGCTTCTAAGACACAGCTTCCCTCTCTCTCTCTCTCTCTCTCTCTCTCTCCAACGTCTCGATCTTCGACTACTGTTTCTAAATGCTTTTAAGACACA
>NC_090732.1:5671746-5676746 GCF_036898095.1 Palaemon carinicauda
CCAAGGGCTCCAAAAGGGAAAGTAGCTCAGTGACGTAAGAAAATAACAAATAAACGATATATGAGATGTAATGAATTTAAATTATAAGATATTTTAAGATCAATAATAAGATTAAAAAAAAAGTATGTCATATAAACAACATGAAAAGAGATTTATGCTAACCTGTTCAACAGAAATGTTTTTGCAATAAGTTTAAACTTACGTACTTCCACTGATTAGAAAGATTATTCAACCACCTGATTACACCGGAATAATTATTTAGAATACTGTGTAATAAAGAGCCTTAATGAATACATGACCATTAGAATTAACTACATCCCTAGCACTAATTACAGAGGGGGAAGTCTTCAAAGAAATAAACAAAGACGGTGCCAGAGATTAATATCAAGATCAGGAATAAAGAATTTAATAGACAATTTAATAGACAAGTTTTCGTCCACACATGAGATGAGAATCAGCAGTTGAAAACCAGAAAGGAAAACAATACTCGAACGAAGATAAAACGAAAGAATGAAAACATTTAAAGGTTTACAGGCCGCTCATGAATGGCAGAGGCAAGGGACAGTGACATTGCTCTATCGAGCAGAACAATGCCCTAGAGACTGATCATATACATATGATCAGCGATCAAGCCCCTCTCCCCCAAGCTAGGACCAAGGCGGGCCGGGCAATGGCTGCTGATGACTCAGCAGATAGACCTATAGGCTATCCCAAAACCCCATCCTTAGCTCACAATGATGGTGAGATTGCCGCGACCAAAGAAACTAACGAGTTTCAACGGGAATCGAACACCAGTCTAGCGTTCACCAGTTAAGATAAATTGATCGCTGAAAATCTTAGAAAACTTTCTCAAAAAGGCAGATTTTTATGGAATTGAAGAAGTAAAGACCAAATGTGTTTCTCAGAAGAAAATTTCCAACCAAGAAATACACATTTTCCAATGAGTTGTATATAGTTAAAGAGACATTTTTAATACACAGATCATGATGTTGAGGAGCCACTGTCCTTGACCTATCGAGAGCTTGGATAGTGACGATCTAACAGTAAGCAAGCAATACGCATTATGAAATGTTAAATGCTCCCGAATGAACATTATAAAACGACCTGGAGGTCCTATGAGTAGGGTTCCCTTGCTGTACAGAACCAGATAAGCAGCCATTAAAGTAAAAGTAAGGTACTTACAATTTTACTTTGAGTTTGTTAGGATTCAACTTCATCCTATAAATACACCGTGCACTGATTTTAGACAAATCTCTATTAAGAGAATCAGCAATCATAGGTCTACATTTTGGAGATGGAATTGATGTAAAGAGAGTAGCATCATCTGCATTTGCAACGAGCGTTCACATCGGGATTTTAAAAATCATCTACGGTGGTTATAAGAATTCTTAAATGATGGAGACAAAAAATAAAACGAAAGTGAATCAAATTGGTACATATATACAAATTGAGAAAACCAAAATTGGTGAAAATGTACTGATTCTTCATTGTTTTTTTAAATGCTACAAAAAAAGGTGGTAATGTCACATGCCATAAGACACAATTGATAGAACGAGTGTCTCAGCACCCGTCTATAACATTTAATACCAGAAACATCTTGAGATAACAAATTGTACACTTATAAAAACCGAAATTTTAATCGGAAATTCTTTGTAAAAATATACTGTCCTCAGCTGTATTTCAGTAAAATACAGGCAACCGTAATTTTTGCCCTACTTTGTTATTATATTTTAAGGGTTGGTGACCGTAATATCACTCCTTTATGTCAATATATCCGTTTTTAAGGACGGTAAATGACTGGTAACATTTATTATTATTATTATTATTATTATTATTATTATTATTATTATTATTATAACTTGCTAAGCTACAACCCTTATTGGAAAAGCAGGATGCTACAAACCCAGGGGCTCCAACAGGGAAAATAGCCCAGTGAGGAAGGGATGCAAGGAAGAATAAAATATCCAGGATTTTTACCGTCTTTACGGCAAATTTTTAACAAGAATACTTACACAACATCAATATAAATTTCTAGGTACATTATATAATTGAACACTTCAAGGTCTATCAAACAACCAAGTCTTGAATCCAACGTCTTCCAAAATCATTCTTCTTTACGTTAGAAAAATACAAGTTGGAATTCCGAGCGAGGGTCGAAGAAGTTTTCATAAGACAGGACTTCATGCTGGTTGAATACAAAACAGAGAGAGAGAGAGAGAGAGAGAGAGAGAGAGAGAGAGAGAGAGAGTCTAATTTGACAAAACGAGAAGTAAAATCAATTCTTTTTCTTCGCTTAAAATTACCCTTAATTGCAATGGTAATTAATGATGAAAGCTAAAAAGTCATTCATTCCAATAGTAATTAATAATGAAAGCTAAAATGTCATTAATTACAATAATAATTAATAATGAAAGCTAAAAGGTCATTCATTCCAATAGTAATTAACAATGAAAGCTAAAAGGTCACTAATTCCAATAGTAATTAATAATTAAAGCTAAAATGTCATTAATTCCAATAGTATTTAATAATAAAAGCTAAAAGGTCATTAATTCCAATAGTAACTAATAATGAAAGCTAAAAGGTCATTAATTACAATAGTAATTAATAATTTAAAGCTCAAAGGTTATTAATTCCAATAGTAATTAATAATGAAAGCTGAAAGGTCATTAATTCCAATAGTAATTAATAATGAAAGCTAAAATGTCATTAATTCCAATAGTAATTAATATTGAAAGCTAAAAGGTCATTAATTACAATAGTAATTAATAATGAAAGCTGAAAGGTCATTAATTACAATAGTAATTAATAATGAAAGATAAAAGGTCATTAATTCCAATAGTAATTAATAATAAAAGCTAAAAAGGTCATTGTTCTGACCCGCTTTCTTTCGTCAATCTTGAAAAACAAAAAAATTCCGATTCCAGCTTTTATGTTTTATAATTGTCAATAAAAACCGAATGCTAAAAATTTAGAATCAAAATCGATATAAATAGAAGCACCATGAACAAAATTACCCAAAATTCTTATAGATAACGAGACAAAACAATTCGTGTACGGGAAATAAGGAAATTGAAATTTTAAATTAAAATCACAAAAAAAAAAAAAAAATCATTCAAAATAAAGCAGGAAAACGATAAAAAGTATTGACGCCAACGTAAAACAACTCAATCATTTTCAACGAATTGCAAATACGTCATAGATAAAAGAAAACAACTGAATAAGTATTAAAGAGTAACCTCGATAGAACATAAGGTGGAGATGAAAATAAATAAATACATGAAAATGTGTATTATTAATGTTAAGGGAGAAATTATAATGATTATTACACGTGTTATAAAAAAGTCAAAGATGGGATGGTGCTCTATTCAATAATCTTTAGCATAAATCCTTCAGTTGAAATAAATTTTCAAAAGCTTTCAAAGTTCACAAAAAATAAATGAATTAATTATTATTATTATTATTATTATTATTATTATTATTATTATCATTATCATAACTATTATTATTATTATTATTATTATCATTATTAGCTAAGCTACAACCCTAGTTGGAAAAGCAGTATGCTGCTAAGCCCTAGGGCTTCAACTCCAAGGCAAAAATTGCCGAGTGAGAAAAGGAAATAAAAACATAAACTACATGATAAGTAAAGATCAATTAAAATCAGATATTTTAAGAACAATAACAATATTAAAACATATATCTCATATATGAACTATAAAACGAAGCTTATGTCGGTCTATTCAACATAAAAACCTTTGCAGAAAGTTTTACGAGAAAAACATAAAGATTATTCCAGTCACCATTTTGAAAGTGACTACATTGCAAAGCAGTGATATTACAAAATCATCACTATTATTAAATCTGAACCTAACAGTGCTATAAAATCAATTTCATCAAACGTACTAACCAATTTTTAAAGTAATTCCAGTGCCCTAAACTTTCATAAGTATGATTAGATTCAATATATTAAATTAAAAAAAAAAAACTTAATACAAAAGCTAACTCTTGTAACATCAGTTGAATCCTTACAAGTCTGGAAAACCAATGGCGTGTTTTTAGGATTCTAGTTTCATGAAAACTAATCGTAAAAATGGAAAATTAATAATTAGCCAATGTCTATCAATTGAATATAAAAAGACGAGCATTTATGAATGATAAAAGAAGTGATCCTGGGGTGCACTACAAATTAACATAAAAATCTGACTTTATATCCAAAAATATATTACAGAAAGTTAAAGAAGACATTTGCTGAATAAAAGAAAAAATAATGATCCAAGGTTCAAGGTTTAAAGGTTTAAATGCCGCTCATGAATGGCAGAGGCAAGGGACATTGCCATTGCCCTATCGAGCAGGACAATGCACTAGAGACTGACCATATATACATATGATCAGCGCCCAAGCCCCTCTCCACCCGAGCTAGGACCAAGGAGGACCTGACAATTGCTGCTGATGACTCGGCAGATAGACCTATAGGCTCCCCCAAAACCCCCATCCTTAACTCACAAGGATGGTGAGGTTGAGGCGACCAAAAAAAAACTAATGAGCTTTAGCTGGACTCGAACCCCAGTCTGGCATTCACCAGTCAGGGACGTTACCATATCGGCCATTACAACCCCTGTGCACTAATTTACATATTAACATGGAAATCTGACCTTATATCCATTACAGAAAGTTAAAAAAGACTTTTGTAAGATCTGATATTACCGAAGACCAGAAAAAATACACTAACACGAATATAAACGATATTGTTCTTTACATAAAAGTACTAAGTAACGCTTTTATATTTTACTAAATCTAAGGAACACGTGTTCACATACTCCCAAACCATATCAGCAAATCATTCAATTGTTCACTAATGCTTTAATTAAGCTGACTGTGCCGTTTCACTAATATCTTCTGAAGTCCTCCCTGGATCCAAACTTCGAAAGCCCTCCTGAAAAGCTCTCCACGTATGGACACAAATTAAGCTTCATAAGCTTAATGTCATCAAAGCTTCTTAA
>NC_090732.1:5681746-5691746 GCF_036898095.1 Palaemon carinicauda
TTAAACTAGAGCATATGGCCATTACCTTAGATCCTGCTGCTTTTTACCTTACATTGCCTTAAAACTTTTTCCGATTTCCTTATACTTGAAGTTAGTAAAACCAAAATTACATTGGAATCATCTTAAAAATTACCTTTAAATCGTGCGTTACCTCAAAATTTAAACACTGGCGGGAAGGCGCACAATCGCGTTATAGAAAGTTTAGTTTCCCGGATTTCCTCTCGGTCCGAAACATTTAAAACAAATGCAAAATAAAGCGAGAATTAAAATCCGGAATTCTGCGAGTATTGAAAGGTCAATTGTAATTCTTCCGGGTATGTGGTGGATAATGGGGGAGGGTGAGTTGTGGCACCCTAGCAGTACCAAGCTAACTCGACTGAATCCCTCGTCAGGCTGGGAGGAGCAAAGAGAGGAAAAGTACACTCTTGTTTCTTTTCTTTTTATGTCGGCTAGCCCCCAAAATTGGGGGAGGTACCTTGAAAATGGCCATAAAAGTGTGACAAGTACCCTAATCCTCAGCTTACTCACCATGTTCTTGGCCCATTACTTTTCCTACTATATACTCATGACATGTGGTTTGGTTTGGCCTAGAAAACAAGCTTGTTGCATATGCAGATGATGGTACTCTCTTTGCATCAATTCCATCCTCTGAATGTAGATCTGGGGTTGGTGAATCCCTTAATGGAGATTTAGCTAAAATTAGTGAATGGTGCAAATTATGGGGTATGAAGCTGAATCCTAACAAAACTCAAAGTATGATTGTAAGTAGGTCAAGGGCGGTGGCTCCTCGACATCCGGATCTCAGTACTGATAGTGTTTCTTTAAATTTGTATGACTCTTTTAAAATTTTAGGTGTGATTCTCGACAGCAAATTTACTTTTGAGAAACACATTAGCTCTGTGTCTTCTTCAATTGCACAAAAAATTGGCTTATAGAGAAAGTCTTACAAGATTTTCGATGATCAATCTATTCTGAAGAAGCGTTTTAATTCTTTCATTCTACCTTGTTTTGAGTATTGTTCTCCTGTCTGGTGTTCAGCTGCTGATTCTCTTAATGTGTTGGACAGAAACTTACGGTCTATTAAATTTCTTATTCCTGATCTAGATATTGATCTTTGGCACCGTCGTTCAATTAGTTCATTATGCATGTTGCATAAGATTTTTCATAACTCTGACCATCCTTTGCATTCAGATCTCCCTGGACAATTCTATCCTGTTCGTAATACTAGGCAGGCACTTAATTCTAATAGCCAGGACTTCTCCATCATGAGGCTCAATACTACACAGTATTCTAGAAGTTTTATTCCAGCTGTTACCAAGTTGTGGAATTATCTTCCTAATCGGGTAATTGAATCAGTAGAACTTCAAAAGTTCAAAGTTGGAGCAAATGTTTTTATGTTGACCAGGCTGACATGAGTCTTAATGACATATCTGTTTTTGACGTTGTTAATAGTTTATATAGGACATATCTATTTTGACGCTGTTACTGTTTTTAGAATTATTTATTGTTAATTTATTCTCCTCATTTATTTATTTCCTTAATTCCTTTCCTCACTGGGCTATTTTTCCCTATTGGAGCCCTTTGGCTTATAGCATCTTGCTTTTCCAACTAGGGTTGTAGCTTGGCTTGTAATAATAATAATAAGAGATTTTTACAATGTATAAATGAAGGCTTCAGATACACCATATATCTTTGAAACGTAAAAATCACTAGATGGGGATGAAAGTTAATTATCTAACTTGACTAGATTAATTTTTAATTTTTCAGTTTAAGGAAAAAAATATTCTCAAAAAATTTTACCAGATCCCAAACATTAGAAAAAATAATTAATCAGCAAATGTAGGGTTTCAAGGTCTTTAATCCCTTCCTCATTGCATGAAATAAATCTAATTAACGAAATTAAATCAGGTTCACATTTTTATTTAAATTAATAAGAAACAATATGAGATTGAAAAAAATATTACTCAAATATTAGCACCAGCTGTAATTCTCTCGCGTTCTGAAAAGTTTTAGTTCTTGAAAGCTGAGTTTGCATCAATTTTGCAGTGATTTTCTAACAATCGCCCTTTTACCCTTCTTTATTCTGGAAAGTTTTAGTTCCTGCAGGAGGATTTTGCACCAAATTTGCCTCAAGTTGCCTCATTCTACATTTCACATAGACTCGTCTATTTTAAAACAAATCAGAAAGTTAGATAATCCTAGCTAATTGCATTGCATACTTAATTAAATGGAATTAAATACAAAAAAAAAAAAACATAATCATAAACAATAACAATGCCCAAATCACAAAGTAAAACCTGTGAATTTCACCAACTTAGATAATCCAAGTAAACTGCATTGCATACTTAATTAACAGGTAATAAACACAATAACATTGCACAAATCACAGTTAAACCTGTGAATTTCACCAACTTAGATAATCCAAGCAAACTGCATTGCATACACAATTAACCGGTAATAAACACAATAATGCACAAATCACACAGTTAAAAATGTGAATTTCACCAACTTAGATAATCCAAGCAAACTGCATTGCATAAGCAATTAACTGGTAAGAAACACAATAACAATGCACAAATCACACAGTTAAACCTGTGAATTTCATCAACTTACATAATCCAACAAACTGCATTGCATACGGAATTAACTAGTAATAAACAAAATAACAATGCACAAATCACACAGTTAAACCGGTGAATTTCACCAACTTTGATAATACTAGCAAACTGCATTGCATACGCAATTAACCATTAATAAACAAAATAACAATGCACAAATCACACAGTTAATCCGGTGAATTTCATCAACTTAGATAATCCAAGCAAACTGCATTGCGTAATTAATTAACTAGTAATACACAAAATAACAATGCACAAATCACACAGTTAAACCGGTGAATTTCATCAACTTAGATAATCCAAGCAAACTGCATTGCATATGCGATTAACTAGTAATAAACACAATAACAATGCACAAATCACACAGTTAAACCGGTGAATTTCACCAACTTAGATAATCCAACAAACTGCATTGCATACTTAATTAACTAGTAATAAACACAATAACAATGCACAAATCACAGAGTTAAACCGGTGAATTTCACCAACTTTGATAATCCTAGCAAACTGCATTGCATACGCAATTAACCAATAATAAACAAAATAACAATGCACAAATCACACAGTTAAACCGGTGAATTTCATCAACTTAGATAATCCTAGCAAACTGCATTGCATACTCAATTAACTGGTAATAAACAAAATAACAATGCACAAATCACACAGTTAAACCTGTGAATTTCATCAACTTAAATAATCCAAGCAAACTGGATTGCATACTTAATTAACTAGTAATAAACAAAATAACAATGCACAAATCACACAGTTAAACCGGTGAATTTCACCAACTTTGATAATCCTAGCAAACTGCATTGCATACGCAATTAACCAATAATAAACAAAATAGCAATGCACAAATCACACAGTTAAACCGGTGAATTTCATCAACTTAGATAATCCAAGCAAACTGCATTGCATACTTAATTAACTAGTAATAAACAAAATAACAATGCACAAATCACACAGTTAAACCGGTGAATTTCATCAACTTAGATAATCCAAGCAAACTGCATTGCATACTTAATTAACTGGTAATAAACAAAATAACAATGCACAAATCACACAGGTAAACCTGTGAATTTCACCAACTTAGATAATCCAACAAACTGCATTGCATACTTAATGAACTAGTAGTAAACAAAATAACAATGTACAAATCACACAGTTAAACCTGTGAATTTCACCAACTTAGATAATCCAAGCAAACTGCATTGCATACGCAATTAACTGGTAATAAACACAATAACATTGCACAAATCACACAGTTAAACCTGTGAATTTCACCAACTTAGATAATCCAAGCAAACTGCATTGCATACTCAATTAACTGGTAATAAACAAAATAACAATGCACAAATAACAGTTAAACCTGTGAATTTCATCAACTTAGATAATCCAAGCAAACTGCATTGCATACGCAATTAACTGGTAATAAACACAATAACATTGCACAAATCACACAGTTAAACCGGTGAATTTCACCAACTTAGATAATCCAAGCAAACTGCATTGCATACTCAATTAACTGGTAATAAACAAAATAACAATGCACAAATCACACAGTTAACCCGGTGAATTTCACCAACTTAGATAACCCAAGCAAACTGCATTGCATACTCAATTAACTGGTAATAAACACAATAACAATGCACAAATCACACAGTTAAACCGGTGAATTTCACCAACTTAGATAATCCAAGCAAACTGCATTGCATACTCAATTAACTGGTAATAAACAAAATAACAATGCACAAATCACAGTTAAACCTGTGAATTTCATCAACTTAGATAATCCAAGCAAACTGCATTGCATACGCAATTAACCGATAATAAACACAATAACATTGCACAAATCACACAGTTAAACCTGTGAATTTCACCAACTTAGATAATCCAAGCAAACTGCATTGCATACTCAATTAAGTGGTAATAAACAAAATAAAAATGCACAAATCATACAGTTAAACCGGTGAATTTCACCAACTTAGATAATCCTAGCAAACTGCATTGCATACGCAATTAACTGGTAATAAACACAATAACATTGCACAAATCACACAGTTAAACCTGCGAATTTCACCAACTTAGATAATCCAAGCAAACTGCATTGCATAATCAATTAACTGGTAATAAACAAAATAACAATGCACAAATCACGCAGTTAAACCGGTGAATTTTATCAACTTAAATAATCCAAGCAAACTGCATTGCATACACAATTAACTGGTAATAAACACAATAACATTGCACAAATCACACAGTTAAACCTGTGAATTTCACCAACTTAGATAATCCAAGCAAACTGCATTGCATACTCAATTACTGGTAATAAACAAAATAACAATGCACAAATCATACAGTTAAACCTGGGAATTTCACCAACTTAGATAATCCAAGCAAACTGCATTGCATACGCAATTAACTGGTAATAAACACAATAACATTGCACAAATCACACAGTTAAACCTGTGAATTTCACCAACTTAGATAATCCAAGCAAACTGCATTGCATACTCAATTAACTGGTAATAAACACAATAACAATGCACAAATCATACAGTTAAACCTGTGAATTTCACCAACTTAGATAATCCAAGCAAACTGCATTGCATACGCAATTAACCGGTAATAAACACAATAATGCACAAATCACACAGTTAAACCTGTGAATTTCATCAACTTACATAATCCAACAAACTGCATTGCATACTTAATTAACTAGTAATAAACAAAATAACAATGCACAAATCACACAGTTGAACCGGTGAATTTCATCAACTTTGATAATCCAACAAACTGTATTGCATACGCAATTAACTGGTAATAAACACAATAACATTGCACAAATCACACAGTTAAACCTGTGAATTTCACCAACTTAGATAATCCAAGCAAACTGCATTGCATACTCAATTAACTGGTAATAAACAAAATAACAATGCACAAATCACACAGTTAAACCGGTGAATTTCACCAACTTAGATAATCCAAGCAAACTGCATTGCATACTCAATTAACTGGTAATAAACAAAATAACAATGCACAAATCACACAGTTAAACCGGTGAATTTCACCAACTTAGATAATCCAAGCAAACTGCATTGCATACTCAATTAACTGGTAATAAACAAAATAACAATGCACAAATCACAGTTAAACCTGTGAATTTCATCAACTTAGATAATCCAGGCAAACTGCATTGCATACGCAATTAACCAGTAATAAACACAATAACATTGCAAAAATCACACAGTTAAACCTGTGAATTTCACCAACTTAGATAATCCAAGCAAACTGCATTGCATACTCAATTAACTGGTAATAAACAAAATAACAATGCACAAATCATACAGTTAAACCGGTGAATGTCATCAACTTAGATAATCCTAGCAAACTGCATTGCATACGCAATTAACTGGTAATAAACACAATAACATTGCACAAATCACACAGTTAAACCGGTGAATTTCATCAACTTAAATAATCCAAGCAAACTACATTGCATACACAATTAACTGGTAATAAACACAATAACATTGCACAAATCACACAGTTAAACCTGTGAATTTCACCAACTTAGATAATCCAAGCAAACTGCATTGCATATTCAATTAACTGGTAATAAACAAAATAACAATGCACAAATCATACAGTTAAACCTGGGAATTTCACCAACTTAGATAATCCAAGCAAACTGCATTGCATACGCAATTAACTGGTAATAAACACAATAACATTGCACAAATCACACAGTTAAACCTGTGAATTTCACCAACTTAGATAATCCAAGCAAACTGCATTGCATACTCAATTAACTGGTAATAAACAAAATAACAATGCACAAATCATACAGTTAAACCTGTGAATTTCACCAACTTAGATAATCCAAGCAAACTCCATTGCATACGCAATTAACCGGTAATAAACACAATAACATTGCACAAATCACACAGTTAAACCTGTGAATTTCACCAACTTAGATAATCCAAGCAAACTGCATTGCATACTCAATTAACTGGTAATAAACAAAATAACAATGCACAAATCATACAGTTAAACCTGTGAATTTCACCAACTTAGATAATCCAAGCAAACTCCATTGCATACGCAATTAACCGGTAATAAACACAATAACAATGCACAAATCACACAGTTAAACCTGTGAATTTCATCAACTTACATAATCCAACAAACTCCATTGCATACTTAATTAACTAGTAATAAACAAAATAACAATGCACAAATCACAGTTAAACCGGTGAATTTCATCAACTTTGATAATCCAACAAACTGTATTGCATACGCAATTAACTGGTAATAAACATAATAACAATGCACAAATCACACAGTTAAACCTATGAATTTCATCAACTTTGATAATCCTAGCAAACTGCATTGCATACGCAATTAACTGGTAATAAACATAATAACAATGCACAAATCACACAGTTAAACCTATGAATTTCATCAACTTTGATAATCCTAGCAAACTGCATTGCATACGCGATTAACTGGTAATAAACATAATAACAATGCACAAATCACACAGGTAAACCTATGAATTTCATCAACTTTGATAATCCTAGCAAACTGCATTGCATACGCAATTAACTGGTAATAAACACAATAATACACAAATCACACAGTTAAACCTGTGAATTTCATCAACTTAGATAATCCAAGCAAACTGCATTGCATATGCGATTAACTAGTAATAAACAGAATAACATTGCACAAATCACACAGTTAAACCTGTGAATTTCACCAACTTTGATAATCCTAGCAAACTGCATTGCATACGCAATTAACCAATAATAAACAAAATAACAATGCACAAATCACACAGTTAAACCGGTGAATTTCATCAACTTTGATAATCCTAGTAAACTGCATTGCATACTCAATTAACTGGTAATAAACACAATAACAATGCACAAATCACACAGTTAAACCTGTGAATTTCATCAACTTAGATAATCTAATTAAACTGCATTGCATACGCAATTAACTGGTAATAAACACAATAACATTGCACAAATCACACAGTTAAACCTATGAATTTCACCAACTTTGATAATCCTAGCAAACTGCATTGCATACGCAATTAACCAATAATAAACAAAATAACAATGCACAAATCACACAGTTAAACAGGTGAATTTCATCAACTTTGATAATCCTAGCAAACTGCATTGCATACAAAATTAACTAGTAATAAACAAAATAACATTGCACTAATCACACAGTTAAACCTGTGAATTTCATCAACTTTGATAATCCAAGCAAACTGCATTGCATACGCAATTAACTGGTAAGAAACACAATAATACACAAATCACACAGTTAAACCGGTGAATTTCATCAACTTTGATAATCCTAGCAAACTGCATTGCATACGCAATTAACTGGTAATAAACACAATAACAATGCACAAATCACACAGTTAAACCTGTGAATTTCATCAACTTTGATAATCCAAGCAAACTGCATTGCATACGCAATTAACTGGTAATAAACACAATAATACACAAATCACACAGTTAAACCTGTGAATTTCATCAACTTTGATAATCCTAGCAAACTGCATTGCATACGCAATTAACTAGTAATAAACACAATAACAATGCACAAATCACACAGATAAACCTGTGAATTTCATCAACTCAATAATCATAGCAAACTGCATTGCATACGCAATTAACTAGTAATAAACAAAATAACACTGCACAAATCACACAGTTAAACCGGTGAATTTCATCAACTTTGATAATCCTAGCAAAATGCATTGCATACTTAATTAACAGGTAATAAATGCAATAACAATGCACAAATCACACAGTTAAACCTGTGAATTTCATCAACTTTGATAATCCAAGCAAACTGCATTGCATAATTAACTAGCTGGTAATAAACACAATAACAATGCGCAAATCACACAGTTAAACCTGTGAATTTCATCAACTTTGATAACCCTAGCAAACTACATTGCATACTTAATTAACAGGTAATAAATGCAATAACAATGCACAAATCACACAGTTAAACCTGTGAATTTCATCAACTTTGATAATCCAAGCAAACTGCATTGCATAATTAACTAGCTGGTAATAAACACAATAACAATGCGCAAATCACACAGTTAAACCTGTGAATTTCATCAACTTTGATAATCCTAGCAAACTGCATTGCATACGCAATTAACTGGTAATAAACACAATAACAATGCACAAATCACACAGTTAAACCGGTGAATTTCATCAATTCAATAATCATAGCAAACTGCATTGCATACGCAATTAACTAGTAATAAACAAAATAACACTGCACAAATCACACAGTTAAACCGGTGAATTTCATCAACTTTGATAATCCTAGCAAAATGCATTGCATACTTAATTAACAGGTAATAAATGCAATAACAATGCACAAATCACACAGTTAAACCTGTGAATTTCATCAACTTTGATAATCCAAGCAAACTGCATTGCATAATTAACTAGCTGGTAATAAACACAATAACAATGCGCAAATCACACAGTTAAACCTGTGAATTTCATCAACTTTGATAACCCTAGCAAACTGCATTGCATACTTAATTAACAGGTAATAAATGCAATAACAATGCACAAATCACACAGTTAAACCTGTGAATTTCATCAACTTTGATAATCCAAGCAAACTGCATTGCATAATTAACTAGCTGGTAATAAACACAATAACAATGCGCAAATCACACAGTTAAACCTGTGAATTTCATCAACTTTGATAAGCCTAGCAAACTGCATTGCATACTTAATTAACAGGTAATAAATGCAATAACAATGCACAAATCACACAGTTAAACCTGTGAATTTCATCAACTTTGATAATTCAAGCAAACTGCATTGCATAATTAACTAGCTGGTAATAAACACAATAACAATGCGCAAATCACACAGTTAAACCGGTGAATTTCATCAACTTTGATAATCCAAGCAAACTGCGTTGCATAATTAAGTAGCTGGTAATAAACACAATAACAATGCGCAAATCACACCGTCAATCCAGTGAATTTCATCAACTTAGATAATCCTAGCAAACTGCGTTTCATACTCAATTAACTGGTAATAAACACAATAACAATGCGCAAATCACACAGTTAAACCGGTGAATTTCATCAACTTTGATAATCCAAGCAAACTGCGTTGCATAATCAACTAGCTGGTAATAAACACAATAACAATGCGCAAATCACACAGTTAAACCAGTGAATTTCATCAACTTAGATAATCCTAGAAAACTGCGTTTCATACTCAATTAACTGGTAATAAACACAATAACAATGCGCAAATCACACAGTTAAACCGGTGAATTTCATCAACTTTGATAATCCAAGCAAACTG
>NC_090732.1:5704246-5714246 GCF_036898095.1 Palaemon carinicauda
TATTTATGGCCAGTATAATGACATTCAATTAGTGAATATTGTACTGACACCTAACAAAAGTATTTAAACTATTGTCCAATTCTCATTTCTGTTGAAGCCCTTGGACTCATAGCATCTTGCTTTTCCAACTAGGGTTATAGCTTAGCTTGTAATACATAATAATAATAATAATAATAATAATAATAATAATAATAATAATAATAATAATAATAATGATGATAATAATAATAATAATAATAATAATAATAAAAATAATAACAATGATAATAATAATAATAATAAAAATAATAACAATAATAATAATAATAATAATGATAATAATAATAATGTGATAATAATAATAATAATAATAGTAAATAATAAGAGTGATAATAATAAATAAATAAATAATAATAATAATAATAATAATAATAATAATAATAATAATATTGAACCAGAAAAATGCTTCAAGCTCTGAGAAATACATTTACCGAGATTTTGTTGATTAATAAAAAGCAAAAGCAGCTATGCTATTTTCGTGTATTTGTCCCTATACAAAAACACACAATGTCAAAACAACGTAATTAAACAAACAGGTACAAAAGGCCTTTGAAAAAACATTATTTCCTAATTGCTACAACAACGTAAAACAGTCCATGATGATACGTTATATCTATTTCAATATGCAAAAATATTTGCACTTAAATCTCATGTTATCGAAATGGTATAAACAATAAAACCACAGAAAGATTTGATAGCGGATTTGTTCACGTTTTCGCAAATTAGAAGGGATTGATAATCTACCATTGCAATCTTTCATGCAAAGTATAATAAAATATAGCAGACGATGGATAATCTACCATTGTTATATTTCATGCAAAGAATAAAAAAATAGCAGACGATGGCTAGTCTAACATTATCTTTCATGCAAAGTATGATAATAGAAATAGCAGACGATGGCTAGTGTAACATTATCTTTCATACAAAGTATAATAAAAATAGCAGATGATGGCTAGTGTGACATTATCTTTCATGAAAAGTATAAGATAAAAATAGCAGACGATGGCTAGTCTAACATTGTTATCTTTCATGCAAAGTATAATAAAATAAAATAGCAGATGATGGCTAGTCTAACATTATCTTTCATGCAAATATAATGAAAAATAGCAGATGATGGCTAGTCCAACGTTGTCTTTTATGCAAAGTATAATGAAAAAAAATAGCAGCTGATGGCTAGTCCAACATTATCTTTCGTGAAAAGTTTAATAAAAAAAAAAGCAGACGATGGCTAGTCTAACATTGTTATCTTTCATGCAAAGTATAATAAAATAAAATAGCAGATAGTGGCTAATCTAACATTGTTATCTTTCATGCAAGGTATAATAATAAAAATAGTAGACGATGGCTAGTTTAACTTTGTTATCTTTCATGCAAAGTATAATAAAAAAATAGCAGATGATGGATAATCTACCATTGTTATCTTTCATGCAAATTGTAAAAAAAATAGCAGATGATGGCTAGTCTAACATTATCTTTCATTTAAAGTATAATACAAAATAGGAGACGATAACAGATGTCTTAGCAGAAATAAGCTCACCCAATCAAACACTGGATAAACAAAAGTAGTTAGATTACATTGCAATATTGAAACTAACAAAACGAATTTCGAACAAGTTTATTTTGGATATAATCAAAACACGAAAAAACATATCTTACAATTACATATAAAATCTTCACATTATAACACTATCATACAGTTAATATATGAAAGGCTTCAAAAAAAATTTTTTTTTTTTTATTATTAAGTTTAATTCTATAAGTCATCTAATGGAAAGTATATCGGCATAGTTAAATTTCCAAGGAAAACTTTAATATCGTTAAATTCCTCATTAAGAAATTCTACTATACTTTAATGTAGGAACCAAGTGAACTTAAATAAATATCTTGAAAGCTTTAGAGTTAACACATTGCTAGTCTGACAGACAGAAGACAAATGATCAAATGATCTAAGAGCTATTTTCGTTCAGCAAGAACGGGTAGGGTTCCCCCAAACCTGTTCGCTTAAGATATCAAAAAAAAAAAGTTATGACCCCTTGGATGATGAATCGTTTCTATGATCTCGTGAGCTCAGAAAAAAAAGGGAAAATGAAATAAAAGCCATTTCAGGTCCCTATCATGGTAGGAATTATACATCGCAACACAAGATCCCTAACATTAAAGAGTTATCACTCTGCCAAAATGCGAGGGTCTCTCCGGGCGAAATCCATCTTGTGACATGTCATGGAACATTTCGTTTTTAAGATAAACACGTCCTTCTATATAACCAGATCACCACAACGAAGATAGAATGGCTGAGTCACACGATGTGCTGTATTACAAAATTACATGGCTGTGAACGGCTGCTGAGTGAAAAAAAGAATTAACAGCAAGATGTGTGAGAGAGAAAGATGTAGACTTAAGAGTTTGGTAATGTGTTGAAACATTTTATAAGCCAAGGAATTTTATGTGAAATACCTAGGGTTGTAGTGTGAATGGCTACTACTACTGCAATCATTTATCTCTCTCTCTCTCTCTCTCTCTCTCTCTCTCTCTCTCTCTCTCTCTCTCTCTCTCTCTCTCTCTCTCTCTCTCTATATATATATATATATATATATATATATATATATATATATATACATATATACATATGTATATATACACACAAAGGTATTTATCTATGCATAGCATATATATATATATATATATATATATATATATATATATATATATATATATACAGTATATATATATATATATATATATACATATATATATATATATATATATATATATATATATATATATATATATATATATATGTGTGGGGGGGTATAAAATATAAAATCAATTCTCTTGTCTCATACTGAACTGCTGGGAAGAAATATATATATATATATATATATATATATATATATATATATATATATATATATATATATATATATATACATATATATGTGTGGGGTGTATAAAATATAAAATCAATTCTCTTGCCTTATACTGAACTGCTGTGAAGAAATGGAGAGTAAACTTTGATCATTTAATACCCAACAGGGCTTTAACACATAAATGGTAAAAACAACGCTTAGTAGAGATCCCGTTCACAAGTACAACATATTAACATATCAAAGATGATAATGACCGAGAACTGAGCTATTTACAAAAACCAATAGTCTCACCTTAAATTTACCCTCAAGGGAATGATCGATGTCTTGTGGAAGTAGTTTTTTCTTATTTCTCGAGAATTTTATCTACCAGAGATAGCCCCTCTAGTCGTATAAAGTCATATTTAATAATAAATAATCAACCTGCTAAGAAGAGAGAGAGAGAGAGAGAGAGAGAGAGAGAGAGAGAGAGAGAGAGAGAGAGAGAGAGAGAGAAACCACCCACTTCCTTTGTGGTAGCGGCATTTCCCTGTGCTCTCTCTTTAGTTCAGCAACCCACCTGAGGCAAAGAAAATATTAGAATTTGAATTACATTCTCTTAAGCTGAACACTATTGTACATCTTTCATTATCAATAATTCGCCTATTCGATTAAAACCTCGAGATTTTCTGAACTAACATTTCTTAGCGAACGCCTCTTTTCATAGACTCCAATTAAATCATTGGAAACCTAAGAAAACTTGGATTGGAACTGTATTACAAAGAGGATTTCTGACAATACTGAGCTGTAAATATGCTATATTCACGATTATTAACATATGAACGCAAGTTAGTTTCGGGACTATTAAGATTCCATATTTCACAACGTCATCATTAATCGCTCGTACACTGTAAGGTTATTTCCTTTTTTTTTTATTGTATATCTCGCTCTGCACCTCACTGTTAAAAGAACCCGTTTTAGCTTGCTTTTGCGTGAATTGTTTTGTTTGAATTTTTGTGACCTTCTTGTTCTGAAACTCTTGTATATAAGCTCGCTGTCTGTTGAAATAGATATAGCTGCATTCACCTCGCCTCTCAGTTACAGCCTCACGGATCACTCTCACACTACAATTTCTTCTTTCCCACCGTTATCCCTACATTAAGGGGTCGGTTGCCTGATGCACCTTCTGCAATGCCTTCTATGAAAGGCATCCTCTTCCACCCAACCTCTTCTCTCCATATCATCCTTCACCTCATCTCGCCATCTAATTCTCTGTCTTCCTCTCGATCTTTCCCCCATAATAGATTCCTCCAAAGCACTCCTCACTCCTTACCCTACCTGACAAGCTGCGCACCCTAGTAGGAAAAGCAGGATGCTATAAGCCCTAGGGTTTCAACAGGTAAAGTAGTCCATTGAAGAAAGGAAAGAAGGAAATAATTAAGCTATTTATAAGATATAATGAATAAAAAATATAAAATGTCTATAAGATCAGTAATAACGTTAAAATCGATGACATATATAAATTATGATGGGAGACTTGTGTCAACTAGTAAAAAAAAAATAAAAAAAAAATAAAAAGTTGGCTTCAAATTTTATACGATCATCTATGCAAAAATAAACAAAAATGAATAATACTCTTAACACTAGTTTCATGAATTATTGTTTTCCTTGAAAACTGCACAAAGGTCGTCTAAGAAAAAGACTAGTTCTGTTGTTGGAAATTAAACCAGGAGAACAAAGAATTAAGACGATACTTCAATTCCAAAAGTTTTAAAAAAATAAGTTCAATAAAAAAACCTCATTATGCAGTTATAATATAACTTGGATTTTCTTCTTTTTTTTCAGATAATTTTCAATAATTGAGGTCGTCGAGCGTGAGATAAGGTTAATTAACCTAATTTTTAAAAAAAGAAATTCTAAGTTTTCTGTTAATCAAAAATTGACGACTTTGAAAGACAAAATCATGATGAACCTAGCACTTTGATCATCAAGAAAATTAATAGAACCCTTTACCATGTGAGATGTCTCTGCTATAGTTTCTATATATAATAATTGAGTGTCCATTCATCGTATTCACCTCTTCCAGTTAGCTACTTTACTTTTACTTTTACTTTTACGGGTTTATTCTCGCCCTCCATCAGACACTAAAGGTCTGTTCAGGCGGGCCTTGGTGTGTAAGGTCTGTTCAGGCGGGCCTTGGTGTGTAAGGTCTGTTCAGGCGGGCCTTGGTGTGTGAAAAAATAATTTCTTTCCAGTTAATATTTTGCTCTGTATCGTTATCAGTTATTTCACTAGCATTTGTATTCAGGCTTAATAGTTTTCAGCTATTTCTAAATTATTTTCAATAAACTAATACTGAATTCTAAGATAAAGAGAACCACTAAAAAATCTTTAAAAATAACTTTAAAATACTACAAACATTACATTTATGAAGAACGCTCATGAATGGCAGAGGCAAGGGACAGTGACAATGCCTTAAGGCGGGTTTACACGGTCGAACGGTTCATCGAACGTAGTTCGTCAGACAAGTGTTTAAAGTGATGTTCGAACGTGCAAACGGGATATTTGGTTGTCGAACACGTTCGTCGAACGGTTCGAAGAAAGTCTGTTCTCGCCTGACTTTTGTGGGCGGAGCTTCATTGTCCACAAACCTCATGCATTTGTGACTGACTCCACCTCTTCGAACCGTTTGACAAGCAGGTTCGACAACCGGGTTCGACGAACCGTTCGACCGTGTAAAAGCCGCTTTAGTTAGCAGGGCATTGATGGCTCAGCAGCTAGACCTACAGGCTCCCTAAACCCCCTATCCTTACCTCACAAAGATGGTGAGGTTGCAGACACTACAAGAAACTATCGAGCTTAAGTGGGGCTCGAACTCAAGTCTGGCAGAACGCCAGGAAGGGACGTTTCCAATAGGCCACCACAACCCCTTAGGAGAACTTCTCTTTACAGCTGCAGACATTAATATTATTATTAATACTAATATTATTAATGTTATTATTATCAATATTATTAATATTATTAATATTATTAATATCATTATTATTAATATTATCAATATTAATAACATTAATAATAATAATAGTTTTTCCATCTCCACATCTCTTATTAAAAAGTTTGACTTAAGCACGAGGATATTTCATTAACTAAAATATTAATCATAAAGACGCCGAGGGCTTAAATTACTGCCAGATCTTTGCTCAAACAGCATATGGAACGTTTACAACCCTTCCAGAAAGCTGGAATTACTGCCGGGTAATGAGTTTTGTAGGAATTGAGTTTACATTACTGAGCGTATACACATGAAATATAACGGTGGTACATTCTTTTCCGAAATGAATTTTAAAGAAGTACCCATATAATCAAAGTGATGGTACTGAGAAATGTAATAACACCAAAGTTCATTTTGGTGACAAACCTTCAATAAGAACTTAATAATGACATCTATCTTCTGAAATATTGCTCATTTGATTATTATTATTATTATTATTATTATTATTATTATTAGTATTATTATTATTATTATAATTACAATAGCTAAGCTACAACCCTAGTCGGAAAAGCAGGAAGCTACAAGCCTAAGGTCACCAACACGAAAAAATATCCCAGAGAGGAAAGGAAATAAGAAAGTCAATATACTATATATGAGAAGTAATGAATAAAAATTGTAAAATATTTTAAGATCAGTATAAACGATGAATTACATATGTCATATATAAACAGAATCATGTCAGCCTGTTTAACATAAAAAAATTCGCGAAATTTTAATCTTTTGAGGTTCCTCATTGTACCTACTGATATATCATTTGCTCTTACTCTAATAAGACCTGTAGAATTCAAGCCCTGTCACCTTCAAGAAATATGCCTACTAAGTGATATAAAAGACAAGTGAATCACAAGTGAAGCACATTGCTGCGAACAGAGTTGTGGAACTGTATTCATGAACTTGCCAAACTCCTCCACATTTCCAAAGCCTCAGAATTCCTCGGTCTAAGACAAACGTTTAGCAATGGCGTTAAAGCAAAGTTATTTGACATATAACTGATGTTTTCTGTTATTGTCTTGAGAAAGGTTGGATATGGCTCAGCCAACTTCGAGAACTCACAGGGCTAAACTATTTCTTTCTTGTCTTGAGCAAGACTGAAAATGGCTTAGCCAACACGAAGAATACACAGGGCAAAACTATTTCTTTCCTGTCTTGAGCAAGACTGAATATGGCTCGGCCAACTCGAAGAATACACAGGCCAAAACTATTTCTTTCCTGTCTTGAGCAAGACTGAATATGGCTCGGCCCACTCGAAGAATACACAGGCCAAAACTATTTCTTTCCTGTCTTGAGCAAGACTGAATATGGCTCGGCCAACTCGAAGAATACACAGGCCAAAACTATTTCTTTCCTGTCTTGACCAAGACTGAATATGGCTCGGCCAACTCGAAGAATACACAGGCCAAAACTATTTCTTTCCTGTCTTGAGCAAGACTGATTATGGCTCGGCCAACTCGAAGAACTCACAGGGCAAAACTATTTCTTTCCTGTCTTGAGCAAGACTCAATATGGCTTAGCCAACTCGAAGAATTCTGAGTCTTGAAAAAGAATGAATATGGCTCAGCCAACTCGAAGAATACACAGGGCAAAACTATTTCTTTCTTGTCTCAAGTAAGACTCAATATGGCTTAGCCAACTCGAAGAATTCTGAGTCTTGAAAAAGAATGAATATAGCTCAGTCAACTCGAAGAATACACAGGGCAAAACTATTTCTTTCTTGTCTCAAGTAAGACTCAATATGGCTTAGCCAACTCGAAGAATTCTGAGTCTTGAAAAAGAATGAATATAGCTCAGCCAACTCGAAGAATACACAGGGCAAAACTATTTCTTTCTTGTTTTGAGCAAGACTGAATATGGCTTAGCCAACTCGAAGAATACACATGGCAAAACTATTTCTTTCTTGTTTTGAGCAAGACTGAATATGGCTTAGCCAACTCGAAGATTTCAGTCTTGAAAAAGAATGAATATGGCTTAGCCCACTCGAATAATTCAAGGGGAAAACTATTTCTTTCTTGTCTTGAGCAAGACTGAATGTGGCTCAGCCATTCTTTCTTGTCTCGAGCAAGACTGAATATGGCTCAGCCAACTCGAAGAACTCACAGGGCTAAATTATCCAATAGATTCAATGAAAAAATCATCAAAGAGGGTTACCTAACCATTCACTTTGCAAACAAGTTACTTCAATGTATTTTCGTTCTGTGCCTTTCAAACTTGAAAGGGAATGTGGCTTCCTGTCGTATTTAATTAAAATTGGAGCGTGAAACACACTAATTTCCATAATGTACACGCAGTTCTAATGTTGCTCACTTTGCTGTCCTTAATCCACTTTGAATAAATGTTTTAATTGATTACTTTACATTCATGGAATTAACACACGAGCCTTTGGAAAAGGTACAAAGACGCTCAAATTATTGGGTTAAAAGTATTTTTGTGAATAAAAGATTTTCTGTTTTTTACTGTAGTCAGGGAAAGCACTTTATATTGTGTACACGCACACACATACACAAACAGACACACACGCATATATATATATATATATATAAATACATACATATATATATATACATACATACATACATACATATATATATACATATATATATATATATATATATACAAATTTATATATATATATATATATATATATGTGTGTGTGTGTGTGTGTGTGTGTGTGTTTGGTTCCGTGTGTGAATGTTCACTAAAAATTCGCTTTTAGATCCGTATAATTAAAGATAACGAGAAAAGTTGTACTTCATTAGTTTCTCACTAACAGTTTCAATGCACCTGACAGCTACACGCTATTTAGTGTGCACATTTGGACAAAGATTCACTTGGCACACCTCGCTCTGAGAATATACACCCTGTCACACCCTTACTGCAAGTCTGCCATCTTTCTCTACACTAGATGTTTGGTTACATTCTCAATGAGGTGTGCCAGAAAATAATGTAGCCAACTGTACCTCATGAATTCGTGAAACAGAGCACAAAACTCGCTGTTTTTGGAAGTTTAAAGGTCACTCATGAATGGCAGAGGCTTGGGACAGTGACATTGTCCAAGCAATCAGGTCAATACCCTAAAGACTGATCATATATCATATGATCAGCGTCCAAACCCCCTCTCCACCCAAGCTAGGACCAAGGAGGGCCAGGTAATGGCTGCTGATGACTCAGCACGGAGACATATAGGCTCCCGCAAAACCCACATCCTTATCTCACAAGGATGGTGAGATTGTTGCGACCAAAAACACTAACGAGTTAGAGCGGGACTCGAACCCCGGTCTGTTTACCAGTCAGGGACGTTACCACATCGGCCACAACAACCCTATGTAAGTAAAAAGTGCCTGTATTACTAATTGTACTGTCCATTCTAGTTATGTGAGGGAAAAGTTCCATGAAATACAATGCTTAATATCTCTCTTAATACGCAATAATAATGCTCATTCTATACAGCATGGGAGCTTCACACCTCTAGTTTCTTTTCTTGGTGTATACCTCAGTCCCGATATACTCTAAGAATGGCCACGAAGATGACCAAAATTTTAAAGTTTCATCATAACTTTGTTGGATGAAGATATATAAAATATGACACATCTATATTTCGTTCCTGCAGTTTTATTGATACTACGTAGTATATATCTCATTTATCATTATCTCATGTACAATAAAGACACTCCCTTTGTATGCATATGTATACATTGTAGTATAATTATTCTTATGTATGTTGCATTATCAAATGTGGCAATGCCCGACGACGTGGCAACGCTGTAACTTTCATATAACTTACATTATTAGTTATAACAACTATAACAACTTCCTGAATCCCTCAAAAATACACGAAAAGGAATTATTAATATCTCTAATCATTTTTTTTTGTATTCATTATCATTATTGTCGTTATAATGAAGATCGAAAATACCCAAATTTTCAGAAAAAAATAAACACATTCTTATAATAAATATAAAACAAATGAGTATATTATAGAGAAAAACTATATCCATCATAATCACTTTGCCACACACGGATAAATGAAAAATAAAAATTATGGTCCAGTTAAAAAAAAGAAAAAAAAAAA
>NC_090732.1:5721746-5739246 GCF_036898095.1 Palaemon carinicauda
CATAATGAGATGGAACAATGATAGGGATATGTTAATATACGCGTGGAGATAAAATTTCCCTTACAAAAAAAGAAAAAAAAAAACATAATCAGACACTCCAATTTAATTATCTTTCTGATATAATTATAAAAAAGAAAATAATAATTGCTTCCTTTTCTAGAAATTTTACCGTAAATATATATCAAACGTTATAGTAATGTGAATTTTACATCAAATCGAAATAATATCCTACACACACATGACAACTTATCAAAAAATTTGGTTTGCCATAGTTCAATGGCAGTTTTAGAAATTTAGGATAATGAAATACATTTATAACAAACAACATCCAGAATTTCGAACGCATAATACATCCTCTTCCATATTTGCAATCAATCTTTAAACCATTATGAACTTGGAATTACGTCCATAAATGAATACCGTATATCAATGAAGGTTGAGGGTTTTAGTGTAAAATCCATTATGAACTTCAATACCAGGAAGAGAAGATTAGGATTGACGAACTATGAAAGTTTGCGTGTGCGGACTGCCAAAAAGAGAGACCATTGTTCTGCAGTGCACTAGTAACGGCTGATGATGATGATGATATTATGCACAAAGCGTGAGCGAAAAATGAATTTCCTTTGCCTTCAATTACCAGCTCCTTGCTTTACTTGCTTCCTTATCTTCTACCTCTAGCAAAAGGATGATCACATACAGAGCCCCAGGCCTCTCTTGAGCATGGGAACGAACTAAGACAGAGGGCAACAAACTTTCCGGATATATATTCATTTCCCATAGAGACAAGTATTTATTTGTCATTTATCTTTCAGTATTTTCTTTTCCAAGAAATGCTTTAAATCTGCTGTCCTAGAAGAATTTTTTCCCCTTGAACACCTTCGAAGTCTTAACAATTGTTTTGGAAACGGTGACTTTTTCGCAATTAGTAGAATAGTTGGTGATGCATTCTATAGATCCCGAGTTCATGTAAGCTTTAATCTCGTGAAAGATTTCACTTGTAAAAATGACATTAATGTCCCTGCAAACTAGGGATGGGTCATTTGAGGTCCGTAGGTCTACATGTTAACCAATCAGCATCCACTGCCCGGTCTCATATTATTCTAATTTTGGTGAAAAATTTCCTTTTGCCAGTAATCGTATCTGTATATGGTTGGTCTATTAGACCTTGCGCGAAACAGTGCGACAAACGCATTGACGTGACCTTTGCCTTTAATACTTGAAAATGTCATCCACCACAGTTAACATGGCAACAGATATCATCATCATCTCATCTCCTCCCACGCCTATTGACTCAAAGGGCCTCGGTTAGATATCGCCAGTCGTCTCTATCTGGAGCTTTTAATTCAATAATTCTCCATTTGACATCACCTACTTCTTGCTTCATAGTCCTCAGCCATGTGGGCCTGGATCTTTCAACCCTTATGGAGCCAAGTTAAAAGCTTGGGATCCTAAACGTTACAGACCCAGACACGGATTTTTAAAATTAGAATTGGCTTACATTAGCAACTAATGTGAATATATAATATAGAGGATATCATTAAGTATTGATGTCACCTTGTACTGTTCAGGATAATATAAGGTAAACCAGTCCCATATTTATAAAGAGCAGAGGCATTCGCACTGAAAGCCCACTCACCCATTCTCCCTACTGAACCCCACCACCATCTATTTGGTATACCGCGTAAACATCACCTGAGATGAGAGTGATATTGAACAAATAATTTTATACAAGCGACCCTGGTTCTCAAACAGGACCAACGAAAAAAGTACATAATAAGTTTTTTTTTTTTTTTGGGGGGGGGGAGGAGAGAACAAAGTTCATCACATGATATGGCAAATGAAGTACACTTGTTATAAATGCTTCAAAGAAAGGCAGTCTTAGAAAATGCTGTTGAAACAAAATAATGTGATAAAAATGTCTTAAGCAAATAATTCCTGAAGATCTAAAGTGTGTAAGAAATGAAACTAGATCAACATATTGCAAATATCTTTTAACCTGAGCAGTTCTGTAACCTGGTGACATTTAAAAATACAATTTTTATGTATATACAATGTAATCAGCAATGTACAATTACAACTAGATACTAGAACTTACTATAGTCAATTTATTTTAGCGAGGCAGATTTGCACCGACTCGCAGCGGTGCCCTTTTAGCTCAGAAAAGTTTCCTGATCGCTGACTGGTTAGAATTATCTTGTCCAACCAATCAGCGATCCGGAAACTTTTCCGAGCTAAAAGGGCACCCCGGCGAGTCTGTGCAAATCTGCTTCGCTAAAAAAATTGAATATAGAATTCAATCTCTCCCATATAATAAAGAGCATATAATTGTATTCAGACACACAGACACACTATATATATATATATATATATATATATATATATATATATATATATATATATATATATATATATATATATATATATATATATATATATATATCCGGTCACGCTGAGCTCTCATCCCCCGCCCCTCGGGTTGGGGGGGGGGGGAAGAGAAGGAGTACTCATGCCCTGGCGAGAGGGGGGTGCGCATGCATGTCTGTGAATATCTATCTAAATATTTAGCCGTCATTTTTACGGGTCGTGTACACTAGTATAGAATGATGATTTAGCTTTCAACCACAAAAAAAAAGAAAATTGAATTTTTATCCAATACTAAAACCGTTCTTATCCAACAAAGGAAAGTTAATACCTTTTATGTAGAGATCATCTCTCTCTCTCTCCTATTATATTCCTGAGGCGAAGAATCTTTACTGTATATGGCCAATCTGGTGAGTATTTATGAGAAATGAAGACACCAGATTGAGGAGAATGAAAACGCGAGTGTATATATTCCCAGTTCAAAAATCCTACACTATTCTTCTATTTCTTGCGGACAAAGGGTCTCCCGTGGAAATTAATAGGAAGAGGGGATAGGAGATGGATGGAAAATAAAAGGCATAGGAGGGAAAACACGAGGATGAAACTGATCCAGACTAGATATAGTAAGAAGAGGAGTGAAAAATACATGCACGTTGATATACCCACATATATATACAGATACAGATATACATACATAAATATATTCGTATCGTATATATATTAATCTATACATAAGATGAATTTAAAATATATACACATTGATATACGCGTACACATACATATAAATTCTAAACACGAGGAATAACAAGTATAACACATTGAAACACACACACACACATACACACATACATACATATATATATACACACACATATATATATACATATATATATATATATATATATATATATATATATATATATATATATATATATATATATATATATATATATATATCTTAATACAAAAATATTGGATATGAAATAAAAACACAATCTCCACATTCCAGCCAATTACGTGAACAATTATAAGTTTAAAAGCAATTAAAAATTATCATTAAATGCTAAGTCAAAGTAAACCAGTGAATTATAACGCAAAAGAATAGTTGAAATCTTAAAATTCCTTTGGGTTTTGTATAGAAGAAATAAAAACAGCTAAAAACGCTTTTTTATCGTTGATATAGTATTGCATATTGAATTGAAAGGCGCAGGGTAGGTTTTATACGTAAAAAAAAAAGAAAAAAAAAATTGAAAAAACTTGATGTCCAAAAAAAATGAATCAAGGGGTATTAGATGGTGAATATGAAAAAGGGATATATTTAAACTGAAAGATGAATATTATACATTGTAGATGTTAGTTTCCTTGCAGTGATTTAGTAATTTCTATACTGTAATGTGCAAGAATACAAATTCCGTCTGCGCTGTTAAAAAAAAAAAACCTAGATTTAATTGTAAATTCTCCGTAAAAAATATACTGTTCTTACCCATATTTCAGTAAAATACGGGCGACCGTAATTTTCACCCTACTTTGTTATTATCTTTCACGGGTTGGTGACAGTAACATCACTCCTTGACGCCAATATAACCGTTTTTTTTTAAACGTTAAATGCCTAGCAACATATATTCCAGGATTTTTACCGTTTTTTATGGCAAATTTTTAACAGTGTGAGTTAAAGTGAATCCTAAAGAATTATTTTGTTTAATATCCGGTTGGTTAATATAATGAAAATATATCTTGAGAATAAATTTGTGGGAAAAGAGTAAAGTTTGGGAATGAAAAGTGAATGGACGGTGTGTTACTACCGATAGCAAGAAGCTGCCGAGGTAGGATGAAAGTTTCAAGAGTTTGTAAGACAGGAAATTTAAGAGGGGACATGCTACTCGCAAGACTAAGGTTTTCAATTAGTGAAAGATATGAACATGGCGTGGAGAATGTAACGCCATTGCCATGGTTTAAATGTTTAAAGGCCGCTTATGAATGGCAGAGGCAAGGGACACTGACATTGCTCTATCGAGGAGGACAATGCCCTAGAGACTGACTATATATACATATGATCAGCGCGCAAGCCCCCTCTCCACCCAAGCCTGGACCAAAGAGGCCCAGGCAATGGCTGCTGATAACTCACCAGATAGTCCTATAGGCTCCCCCAAACCTCCCATTCGTAGCTCACGAGGATGGTGAGGTTGCAGCAAGCAAAGAAACTAACGAGTTTGAGCGGGACTCGAATCCAACCCAAGTCAGGCATCCACCAGTCAGGGACGTTACCACATTGAGAATAAATTGAAAAAAAAAAATGAAAAGATGGGGTGATGAATGTCTTATAACAGTGAAATAATGGAAGTGGCTTCTGCGTTTACATAACGATTGTTGCTGATGTTGGTAAAATGAAGGAAGTTTGATATTGTCTGGTAGATGGAACAAGCAAGCTACAAGAACACTGAAAATAAGCCTATTGTGGAGCTTAGAGAAAAGTATCGGAAGTAAAAGGTGGAAAGTATGTTAAAAAACTAAGAGAATTAGTCTTCCTGAACATTATGTTCATCTATGAAAAAGAATGTAAAACTTGGTGAAGCTCTTAAGATTAAATGATATCTTAAACATAAAAAAATATTTAAATTTGCGATTCATAAATTTGAATAAATATTTGCCGCAAAACTATACTGAAAATATAGTAAAGATCGCTAAGAATAAATAGCGGTGGTTCGGTCATGTGGAGAAATTAGAGAGGATAAGTTAATGAAAACCACATGTAACCCAATGAGCTCGGGAAAAGGGTTGAATGTCACAGCATATATAGACGAGGCTTATGTAGGTGAATGAGGATGAGGTAATTGATTTCTTTAACACTTAAATAAGTGATTGAGATGGCAAATGTCACAGTGAGTTCTTGTTCCTTTTACTCGGCAACCTACACAGAACTATGATCACTAAGGAAGACGCATTATTATTATTATTATTATTATTATTATTATTATTATTAGTAGTAGTAGTAGCAGTAGTAGTAGTAGTAGTAGTAGCTAAGCTACAACCCTAGTTGGAAAAGCAGGATGCTATAAGCCCAAGGGCTCCAACAGGGGAAAAATAGCCCAGTAAGGAAAGGATATAAGGAAATGAATGAACTACAAGAGAAGTAATGAACAGATAAGATATTTTAAGACCAGTAACAACATTAAAACATCTTTCATATATAAACTACATGTAGAGACTCATACCGGCCTGTTCAACATAAAACAATTTGCTGGAAGTTTGAGTTTTCGAAAGAACTTTTCAAAGAACAAATACTAAAAGCTTGTTTGATGAAATCTAATGAGTTTAATAAACTTGAATGCAGATAGACGGCAACAATAAAACGCAGCAAAAGTAGAGAGGGAGAGAGACTGGGCAACATCTTGCAAGGAATATTTAAAGACAGCATAATCGATACTGAAACAATGCAAGCGACAAGCGGCGAGAAAAAGAGGATCAAGAAAAATCATAGTGACTGCATGTTAAAGAGAATCTTGAAGAGAGAGAGAGAGAGAGAGAGAGAGAGAGAGAGAGAGAGAGAGAGAGAGAGAGAGAGAGAGAGAGAGAGATTCTCTTGTACTTCATGTATAGATAATAGAGAGCATTAATCATTTATAAGTCTCTATCATTTGTATTCGTTATTCTTAAACATAAAAAAATTCAAAACGTGCAGGAAAAGTTTTATGTTGAAAAGGCGTTGGTTGTATCTTTTAAAAGCTGTTACTCGTTTTGGATGACACTAACACCGAAGACGGACAGCTGAGGATGAGGATGACACAGAATGACTTCCGAAGCTGGAGCCCGAAGCTCAAATTAGGTGTTCCGTAAAGCAGACATCTCCGATCTCAAACTCGTTCCTTCGTTGTTTTTGGATATTTTTTTATAAGAGTGTTCTAACAGGAAGACGTCCAATTGGGAGTGCCTCTCCTTAGAAATCCTTCATTTTAGAGAAAATAAGAGAAATTACGTCTGATTGAAGAATTTTAGATCCTTTTCTGATCCTTCCATATTCTCTACTTCTGTGTAGTTTTCGTCTTATTCTGCACTATTTTTGTTTTTGGATCTTCACCTAACTTTCTCATTTCAAATCCTCCATATCGTAAACTGATCAATGACTTATAATTAGTTCTCCTTTTCGGATCCATTCTTTCTTCTCTCCCGTTCTCCATTCTGTCTCCCTTCTTTCTGTATTTTCTGTCTAAATCCTTTCAAATAGATTAATTATTAGTCTTCATGATTCTTGTTTTGCTTTTCGAGAAAACCTTCCTGATTCCGTTTATCGACGAGGTATTTTGGTTTACTTTAAAAGTCAAAGACTCAACATTCTGCTCTGAGACGAAAAACAATTTGAAGCCGATTAGGGAATGTACTGGTATTCCATAATTCTCCTCACAGAGAGACAAAGGCCCTTTTGGAACTCTGACAGGAAAGCATTAAAATTTTCTACTGATGGCAAAAAACAACTTTGAGTCAAATCAGTTGGGAGAGTTTTGAAGACGATTTCGGATCTTGGAGACTGTTAGGTATTCCAAAAAAAGCCTGCATGATTACTAAATAAAAAATAAGCTAGATACAGAAACTTTATATTATTGGACTGGTGGGGCCCCCCTTCCCACTGGGCAGGCGGGGTCCCCCCCCCCAGCTGGCGCAGCGGGCTCCCCCATTCCCGCTGGTACTGCGGGGCTCCCCCTTTCCCGCTGGAACGGCGGGGCTCCCCCATTCCTGCTAGCACGGCGGGGCTCCCCATTCCCGCTGGAACAGCGGGCTCCCCCATTCCCGCTGGGATGGCGGGGATTTCCTGTTCCGCTAGCACGGCGGGGCTCCCTGTTCCTGCTGGAATGGCGGGCTCCCTCATTCCCGCTGGCACAGCGGGGCTCCCCCCTTCCCACTGGCACAGCGCGGCTCCCCCTTTCCCGCAAGTACGGCGGGGCTCCCCGTTACTACTGGCACGGTGGGGCTCCCCCGATCCCACTTTCACGGAAGGGCTCCCCCCTTCCCGCTCGAACGGCAGGGCTCCCCCCTTCCCGCTGGCATGGTGGGGCTCCCCCAGTCCCGTTGGCATGGTGGGGCTCCCCTGTTCCCGCTGGGATGGCGGGGCTTCCCCGTTCTTGCTGGCACGGCAGGGCTCCCCCGTTCCCGCTGAGACGGCGAGGCTCCCCCTTCCAGCTGGCATGGTGAGGCTTCCCCCTTCCCGCTGGTACAGTGGGGCTCGCCCATTCCTGCTGGCACAGCAGGCTCCCCTGGTCCCCCTGGCACAGCGGGGCTCCACCTTTCCCGCTGGAATGGCGAGGCTCCCCCGTTCCCTCATACAGGGCGAGGCTCCCTGTTCCCGCTGGCACGGCCAGGCTCCCCCCTTCCCGCTAGCCCAGCGGAGCTTCCCCGTTTCCGCTGGCATAATGGGGCTCCGCCATTCCTACTGGAACACCGGGGCTCCCCGTTCCCGCTAGAACGGCAGGGCTCTCCCGTTTCCGCTGCTACTGCAGGGCTCCCCCGATCTCACTGGTACGGCAGGGCTCACTCGTTCCCGTTGGCTTCCCCGCCCCCGCTAGCACGCCGAGGCTTCCCCGTCCCCGCTGGCACGCCGGGGCTTCCCATTCCTGCTGACACTGCAGAGCTTCCCCGTCCCCTCTCGCAGGGTGGGGCACGCCCGCTCCCACTGGCCCGGCAGGGTTCCCGCGTCCCCACTGGCACAGTGGGGTTCCCCTGTTCCTGCTGGCATGGAACAGCTCACCCATTCCCTAATTAATAAACCTACAAAATACTGTAATCACATTATATTACCTATATATATATATATATATATATATATATATATATATATATATATATATATATATGTATCCTTTCTGATAGGAGATACCTAAATACCTTAACGCGGGGAAATTGTTTGTGCATCGTTATGATCAGCAAAGTTATACTAGTCAAGGCCACCCATACTAGGTTGGTATGCTCTGAGCAATCGGACCAAAATCTCCCACCATCACCAATCCACATTGGCCAGCGTGGTGATAAAAGCTGGAAAAACCCCAGACATGAATTGATATGTCTGAGGCCTTTGTCTTGCAGTGAACTAGACATGGCTGCATTAGTTATTGTTGCCATATTTCTTCATAAATTGATGCTCCCGAGGATAAACATGTCAGAGACTGCAAGATTTCAAGTTGAAATGGGTTGATCAAACTGAATTGTTTTAATTGTTCGTAGCACTTGTTTCACATGTGTGAAAGTACCAATGAGTATGATATGCCTTTTGTATTTTTCTGGCTCACTCCATATCAGAGGGAAGTTTTTCATACAAATACCTAGATTAAATGTTGTAATTTTGTAACCTTGTCCTGCTTTGGATGATGCCCCTTGACTGAACCTCAAACATTCTTGAATTGTTCTGAGGTCCAAAATTGCTGAATTATTCATTGGATGATACCCAATAGTTGTGGTACAGTTTGGAGTATCGCCACCACTAGACATATATCCTGATATGGCAGGAATAAATTTATCCTCAAAGTGCATATGACGAACAATAATCTAGAAAAAAAAAGGAACTTTTAAATCTAGAGCTTTGATGTAACTTTCTGACTGTTTTCTCTGGTAGTATGGTGCAAACTCTTATACTGGACTTTTGAATCTTCTCTGCCTTTTCTTCGGTTGGGTACCAGGAATGGCTTCAAACATACGAGGGACTGATTTTAGGGAATCATTACAGAAGCCAAAATCTTGCATGTTGTTTCCAACTGTGCTGTGAACTGATCCAGCTCCCTAAATACACATCAGACACCAGCTGATCAAAGTTGTCCCAGTCGCCATGAAACACTGTTCATTCAGGCTGATCCTTAATCACATCACTGTTAGTGATTACTGAAAGCCTTTCAAGTATGGATTTGCTAGGGCAGTTACCAATTCAAGAGAATAAATATAGGACTCGCAATGACCTAGTTTGTGCCGGATAGTAGTTAATTGTTTTGATTTGAAGCGATGGCGGAGTGTCATACATAGTAGGATATGCTTTTTCCTCTTCGACTGTCCACCTGTTGCTGCTGTACCTATATCTTGTCTAACTGATAGTACAAATAGTCTTTCTCGATCTGATGGGTACCTCTTACACAAATTAGTGTAAACACAGATTGTAGAACGTAAGCAGGAATTTCCTCTAGTGGATAAGGAACGTCACTAGATTTGGTGGCCAATAGAAGTGTCTTGGTTTCTTTGAAGGCATTGAGTAATCTAGTGTGAAGCTCAAGACTAAATTCTTTGATCCAGTCATTGTCTCCCAAATCATAAGCAGAAAGAACAATTGTTTTCAGTGATTCTAAATATTTACAAAATATCAGTGTGTCTTTAAATGGGGGTGACGAGAAGTCGATGCTGTTCTTAAGGTCAAATCAGTGTTCAATCTTCAACATGAGATTGGCTAGTTATTTCACAAGCTTGTTCATTATTGTTTTTGTTGTATACATTCTCATTATACACATTTCTAAGATGAAAATTTTTAGAACCTGATCTTTGTGAATAACTTTGTAAAAGGGAAATACAGAAAATTATTTTTAGCAGGATGATAAATGTTATGGGGAAGGAGTACACAAAACTATTTTTAGCAGGATGAGAAAGACAAAGTACAATTTCGAAAATAGATCATTTTTGGCCTTAAGGGATAAATACCACTGAATTGCTTAGATAAATGTATGAATCAATTACTCTCGTTCTCTTCTTTCTAGCTTACTGGAAACGGCTTCTATGACAAATACCGCAGTGCTCATCTGTGCCTAAGGCTAAAGAAGAAATGTAATCACATGGAAAAATATTAGGCCTATCCACGTAAAAGCCGACAAACCTGAGGCGAAACGAAGGGAAGGTTATTGGATACATATATTCATATATAGACATACATACATATATACAGTAAGTAAATATATATACATGTTAGCTTTGTGATCCCATTTATATATAAAGCTAAAATTTCTCTCATTCAATTTAACAAAATTTCGAAAGCTACAAGATAAAAAGAAACGATTGCAGCATTTTAAAAATTCTCTAAAGAGTATTAAAAACAAAATAATTGGAAATATTCTATATATATATATATATATATATATATATATATATATATATATATATATATATATATATACATATATATATATATATATATATATATATATATATATATATATATATATATATATATATATATATACAGTATATATACAAAGTACAAACTTGGTTCATTCATCTTCTGTGTGCATGTGGATGTATAATCTTTTTCACTTTATAATCTTTACAGGATCTTTGAAAAGTTGAAATATTTTCCTTTTTTTCTTGTAGCTTTCAAAATATAATTGTCCCATTAATTTATCCTCATTTTAGATGAATTATTAAATATGAATTACATTGCAAAACCAGCTGATATCAGTAGTCACTTGATAAAGCCATGGTGATATCATACTAGGCTAAATGGAGCTGCCTCTAGCGACACTAAAAATAATGCCTGAAAATCTAAAGAAACTACGTAAATACGAAGATTTACTAGGAAACACGTTGACGTGTCTTATCTATCTCTCTCCAACGTGTTTTTAATGCTTTTGCGATAAAGATTTTCTCAAATGCAATTTTTGTCAGACAATTGTATTTTAATAAAAATTGCTTTTGAGAAAATTTTTATCCCAAAAGCATTAGAAACACATTGGAGAGAGATAGATAAGATACTGAGAAAAATTATATACATACATATACCAAGGCACTTCCCCCAATTTTTGGGGATAGCCGACATCAAACAAATGAAAAATAAAGGGGACCTTTCCTTTCTACGCTCCTTCTAGCCTGACGAGGGACTTAACCGAGTTCGGCTGCTACTGGTAGGGTGCCACAGCCAACCCTCCCCGTTATCCACCACAGATGAAGCTTCATAACGCTGAATCCCCTACTGCTGCTACCTCCGCGGTCATCCAAGGCGACCGGAGGAAACAGCAGGGCCTACCGGAACTGCGTCATAATCGCTCGCCATTCATTCCTATTTCTAGCACGCTCTCTTGCCTCTCACATCTATCCTCCTATCACCCAGAGTTTTCTTCACTCCATCCATCCACCCAAATCTCGGCCTTCCTATTGTACTTCTCCCATCAACTCTTGCATTCATCACCTTCTTTAGCAGACAGACAAAGTACAAATAATAAAAGTAATTAAGACAAGACTGTAGGGAGACTTCTGCACCACCATAACAATGAGTATCCAATAAATAGGCGTAAGAGATGATGATGATGATGATGATGATGATAATGATGATGATTAGTTCTAGTACATGTGAAATTGCCACTTTTTCATTTTATAAAAATAAATCTTTTATCCTAACAAATATGACAGAAACACAAGATAGATAGTTATAATACTTTGCTATTAATTTCAGTATAGGTGAAATTACAAATGACCAATTTTCTATTTTATAAAAATAAATCTTTTATCCTAATAAATATGACAAAATACACAGAATAGATAGTTATAATACTTTGCTATTAGTTTCAGTATAGGTGAAATTACAAATGACCAATTTTCTATTTTATAAAAATAAATCTTTTATCCTAATAAATATGACAAAATACACAGAATAGATAGTTATAATACTTTGCTATTAGTTTCAGTATAGGTGAAATTACAAATGACCAATTTTCTATTTTATGAAAATAAATCTTTTATCCTAATGAATATGACAAAATACACAGAATAGATAGTTATAATACTTTGCTATTAGTTTCAGTATAGGTGAAATTACAAATGACCAATTTTCTATTTTATAAAAATAAATCTTTTATCCTAATAAATATGACAAAATACACAGGATAGATAGTTATAATACTTTGCTATTAGTTTGAAAATAAGTAAAATAACAAATGACCAATTTTCGATTTTATAAAAATAAATCTTTTATCCTAATAAATATGACAAAAAATACAGGATAGAGAGTTATAATACTTTGCTATTAGTTTCAGTACATATTAAACGGCCACATTTTCATTTAATAAAAACAAATCTTTTATCCTAATAAATATGACAAAAACATATGTTAGATACTTATACCTTGCTATCAGTTTCAGTACAGTTGAAATGACCCCATTTTTATTTGATGAAAAATAAACTTTTTATCCTAATAAATATAACTAAAACTCAGTACCCGCAATCCCTCCGGAGATATATCGAAGAGGATATACAACAGAGGAGTAGCATGATCAGCGAACCACATGCAAATCCTATCGATCATCGCTAATTTGAAGTTGCTCTTCGCCAAAGCCAGATCTAGATTCTTTTCGACATCACGTGACTTCGAGGTACGACACCCTCGATCAATACAGCGATAGGTATCTGTATTATTATTATTATTATTATTATTATTATTATTATTATTAATTGCTAAGCTACAACCCTAATTGGGAAAGCAGGATGATATAAGCCCAAGGGCCCCAACATGGAAAATAGCCCAAAGAGGAAAGGAAATATGAGAAGTAATTAACAATTAAAATAAATTATTTTAATTAAAGTAACAGCGTTAAAATAAATATTTCATACAAAAACTAAAAAACTTTTAACAAAATAAGAGGAAGAGAAATAAGATAGAATGTGACAGTGCACCCTCAAGCAAGAGAACTCTACCCCAAGACAGTGGAACACCATGGTACAGAGGCTACGTTACTACCCAAGACTAGAGAACAATGGTTAGACTTTGGAGTGTACTTCTAGACGAGCTGCTTACCTGCTAAAGAGTCTCTTCTACCCTTACCAAGAGGAAAGTAGCCACTGAACAATTACAGTGCAGTAGTTAATCCCATGAGAGAAAAATTATTTGGTAATCTCGGTGTTTTCATGTGTATGAGGACAGAGGAGAATATGTAAAGAATAGGCCAGAATATTCGATGTATGCGTAGGCAAAGGGAAACTGAACAGTAAACAGAGAGAAGGATCCAATGTAGTACTGTCTGGCCAGTCAAAGGACCCACTAAAACTCTAGCGGTAGTATCTCAACGGGTGGCTGGTGCCCTGGCCAACCTACTACCTAAAATGAACACCACCGTCGCATAAGACCTACGAAATGCAATGATATCATACTAAGCTAAATGGAGCTGCCACTCGCGACACTATAAAAATAATGAAAACGGAATTTTATGCATGCTAGGAATAGTTACAATTGCATTCGTGCAAGTACGCTATCTAGTTTAAATGGTTTAAAGGCTGCTCATGAATGGCAGAGGCAAGAGACAGTGACATTGCCCTATCGAGCAGGACAATGCCCTAGAGACTGACTATATATACATATGATCAGTACCCAAGCCCCCTCTCCACCCAAGCCAGGCAATGGCTGATGATAACTCAGCAGACAGATCTATGGGCTTCCCTAAACTCCCAATCCTTAGCTCACAAGGATGGTGAGGTTGCAGTGACCAAAGGACTTAACGAGTTTAGGCGGGACTCGAACCCCAGTCTGGCGATCACCAGTCAGGGACGTTACCACTCAGGCCACTACACTTGAATTGTTCAGTGGCTACTTTCCACTTGGTAAGGGTAGAAGAGACTTTACCTATGGTAAGCAGCTCTTCTAGAAGAAGGACACTCCACAATCAAACCATTGTTTCTAATCTTGGGTAGTGCTATAGCCTCTGTACCATGGTCTTCCATTGTTTTTAACGACTATTGCCACGAAACTTAACACTTTTACACTAAATCTAGAAATGACATATATTTGTTAATACTTTAAATCAACATACAAAGTTCAGCAATTGTTAAAAACAGACTTTTTCACAAATATAACAATCTTATATATGAATATTCTAAATTTCTATCTCTAACACTAAGAACTAAAGGGGCACTCCGTAGAGCGCAGACCTCCGACGCGGCAGGTTATTTCTTGACCTTCTGCTCGACCTTGACCTTGACCTTAATATGTATTCATTGGCGTGGATTTTCTTACACTCAAATATGAACCAAGTTTGAAGTCTGTGACAACAATGTCCAAACTTATGGCTGATTACGTGAATTGGACATTTGGCTTGAACTTGACCTTGACCTTCGACATTGACCTACCAATATTTTATAATTTACAGATTTTTACATAACAGTTAATCCCTCCAAATTTCATTGCGATTAAAATTGTGTCCAGAAAGTTATTCACAAACACACACACACACACGGGCAAAAACATAACCTCCTTCCAACTTCGTTGGCGGAGGTAATTATGAGCACACTACCCTGGAGGAAAACTGATCATAAATTTTTTTCATGGAATTATGATACACTAATTAGCATTTCTTCCTTGCACTAGCAATAAACAGAACAGTTTATAAGGTTTATAGCGTGCGAAGATTACACTACATGTCCGGGCATTTGGCAGTTACCTCGTGGTAATACGGAGGAAGAAATTAAATTGCTCTCGTTTGAAATATTTTATACGTACTAAAACCATGAAAGTACACAGGAGAGAGAGAGAGAGAGAGAGAGAGAGAGAGAGAGAGAGAGAGAGAGAGAGAGAGAGAGAGAGAGAGAGAGAGAGAGCTTATTTCTCGGGAAATAGAAATAGGAAGAGATGAACACATGAATAACAGAGAGAGAGAGAGAGAGAGAGAGAGAGAGAGAGAGAGAGAGAGAGAGAGAGACAGAGAGAGCTTATTTCTCGGGAAATAGAAATAGGAAGAGATGAACACAAGAATAAGAGAGAGAGAGAGAGAGAGAGAGAGAGAGAGAGAGAGAGAGAGAGAGAGAGAGAGAGAGAGTGGGGGGATAGATGGACTGAGGGAGCTTATTCCTTAGGTACACACTTTGCGACTAAATTTCCACTAAACTTTCGCGTTTAATCGAGGGTCCACTAGAAAAAATAATGGCAAGTGGACCAGGTTGGAAGAAATGAAGATACAGAAGAGTGAAAAGAAAAAATAATGATTGCAGATCCTAAAGGAATTAAAAACAGTCCCTTCAAAAAGGGCCTCCGACTTCACCCTCCTTAAGCGAAAAGTAGTGCGGCGTCATTTAAAGGACGCTCATGAACGGCAGAGGAAAGGGACAGTGACATTGCCCTATCGAGCAGGGCAACGCTCTAGAGACTGACCATATATACATATGATCAGCAACCAAGTCCCCTCTCCATTCAAGCTAGAACCAAGGAGGGCCAGGTAATGGCTGCCGATGACTAAGCAGATAGACCTATATGCTCCCCTAAACCCTCCATGCTTCGCTCACAAGGATAATGAGGTTGCAGCAACCAAACGAACTATCGTTAGCGCTGAGGAAATAAAATAAAGAATGAAATTAGTAGATTAGAGAAATCCGGAAGACCAGAAGACGAGGCTTCCTGATGATATGACAAAAATCTCAGGAGGTCTAATAATAACATCACCTCTACTGCGTTCTCTTGCTTGAGGGTACACTCGGGCACACTATTCTTATTTCTCTTCCTCTTGTTTAGTTAAAGTTTTCATAGTTTATATAAGAAATATTTCTTTTTTTTTAATGTTGTTACTGCTCTTAAAATATTCTATTTTTCCTGCTTTCCTTTCCTCACTGGGCTATTTGATAATAATAATAATAATAATAATAATAATAATAATAATAATAATAATAATAAATGGAGAAGAGGTATCCCCTCGGGTGATATCACGTGCCGTTTGAGGGACTAAAAGAAGTATGGTTGGAATCCAAATTATGACAAATGATTTTTTTAAAGTAATTCGAAGACCCATAATGTTAATATGACATAATGGCATAAAAGTTCATCAAAAAGAGGTAAAAAGTGAACGGAAGAGTAAAATGAGAATATATAAATAAGACCCAAGCCTACATGGCTGAGGATTATGAAGCGTGAAGTAGGAGATGATGAATGGAGAAGTATTGAATTGAAAGCTCAAGATATTGATGAATGGCGAAATCTAACCGAGGCCCTTTGCGTCAAAAGGCGTACGAGGAGATGTTGATGATGATGATGATGTAAAAAAAAAAAAAAAAAAAAAAAAAAAAAAAAAAAAAAAAAAAAAAAAAAAAAAAAAAAAAAAAAGGCACTCTGAGTTTGCACACCTCCGCCAGGGCAGCTTAATTCTCGAAACCAACTTGCCTTTCCCAGCATCAATTTAGACCGTAGGCGTAGTTGAAGTCTGTGACAACCATGTACAAACTTGGGGTTAAGGTTAGAATTAATTCGACCTTTTGCTCGACCTTGACCTTGACCTTTGATCTAGGACTTTCAAAATTAAACCACCTCCACGTCTCAACATAATTAATCCCTGAGAGTTTCACTACTCTATGAGTAAAATTGTGGCCAGGAAGTTGTTCATAAACGGGCAAACAGGGGCGAAAACATAACTTAGAAGACACTGAACTAAACTTCCTTCTCTATGAGGCCATGTCCATTCCAGTTGATGGACGAGGAAAGATCGGTGGGAAGCCGATCGATAAAACCAGAGGATGAAGGAAGAGAGAAATCTGAAAGCTAAATCACTGGCAAAAAAAATATGAAGAGAAATGAAGCGGAGAAAATTGATGTGAAGGGAGATTGTAACTGTGGAGAGAAATCCTGGAGAGCGACGCTAGAAATTGGGATGGAAAAAGACGCTGTTATCAATGACAAGTAATTGAATGAAGAACTAGAGGGGCATTCAGTAGAAAGCAGACCTCCGACAGGGCAGCTTATTTCTCAACCTTTTGGTCTGATTTTGGACGCTTTGCTCGTCCATGACCTTGGCCTTTGACCTTCCAAAATTTAATCCTTTCCAGCTCTTTACACGAGTTTAAAATCCCTGCAAGTTTCATTGTTTTACGATTAAAATTGTGGCCATATGGTTGATGACCGGAATTTGACCTTTTGCTTGACCTTGGCCTTGAACTTAACCTTGACCTTTGACTTTAACATGTACTAATTGGCGTGGATTTTTATACACTCAAATATGAACCAAGTTTGAAATCTCTATGACAACGATGTCCTAACTTGTGGCTGATTACATGAATTGGACAATTTGCTTGACCGCAACCTTGACCTTTGACCTTGACCTTCCAAAATATAATCGTTTCTAGCTTTTTACATAACAGTTAATCGCTGCAAGTTTCATTACTCTATGATTAAAATTGTGGCCAGGAAGTTGTTCACAGACAAACTAACAAACACATACACAAG
>NC_090732.1:5744246-5751746 GCF_036898095.1 Palaemon carinicauda
AAACATGACAAAGCGTAAAATGTTAGTACGTTTAAAACGGGTATATAAAAAAGATAATAAAATCAATACAAAATATACATCTTCAAACGAACAGTTGTTGAGACGACAAGTATAAATTGCAAAACCATACGAAAAAGAAATATTTTAAACTGACAATCAACACCTACGACGGCATCGCCTGAAAAAAAAGCTTCCCACTACTTTGCATTGAAAGTGATAAAAGATCTCCGGTATGGAATCGTGACGTCATACCAATTGGTGACGTCATAGCAGTTAGTGACATCATATCGGTGAGTGACGTCATAGCAGTTATGTAGGATATGTATGGAGGCTTTCTGCAATGCTGCAATGTATCACCCACTCGTTCCGATGGCGCACGAACTAAAGATGATAGCTGGTCTAAATCGTAATTACTTCCATAAGGAAGCAAAAAATACTGTCAACAATAAACAATCCTCGGAGGCTACAGAGCTCGAAACTGGAAAAATATTTCAATACAAACAAAATAAAAAATCCGGAGCATACAAACATATACAAACATCAAGTTTCCTGGATGCATGAAATGGCGTTTTCAAGGTCTAAGGAAAAAATTATTACTTGGAATTGAAGGTAAACTGTTTGAGTCAACAAGCAAACAAATTGTAGTCACAACGCAACTTTCAACATCTTCGAGTTTAAAGCTTTAAAGGCCCCTCATGAGTGGCAGAGGCAAGGGACAGTGACATTGCCCTATCAAGCAGGATAATGTCCTAGAGACTGACCATATATATACATATGATCAGCACCTAAGCTATGACTAAGGAGGGCCAGGCAATGGCTGCTGATGAATCAGCAGATAGACCTATAGGCTCCCCCAAAACCCCCATCATTAGCTCACAATGATGATGAGGTTGCAGCGACCAAAAAAACTAACGAGTTTGAGCGGGACTCGAACCCCAGTCTGGCATTCACCAGTCAGGGACGTTACCACAAAACGAAAAGTCTCTCAAATTTGCCATCAATAGCAATGAAAGAAAACTATAAAATCTTAATCTTACCTTCTATGTTTTCATTAATAAATTAATACAATTTTCCCTTACAAAGGAAAATCACGAGTATCTGTCAACCCAATGATTATAAAATATGCATAAATCCTGGTTTGGACGTAGCATTTTGACAGGAAAAAACAATTAAATGTTAAAAAAAAATATCAATATAATTTTTTTCTAATACTGCATAGTAATATTGAGTACAACCATCAAACTAATCTGCTTGATACATACTACTAATTGGGCAGACTGAGATGGCAGAAATATTAAGGAAAAATGCCAGTTGAAAGACATACAGAATGATTTTAAGTTTGATTTTATTTTGGTTGTTCATTACTTCTCTTGTAGTTTAATTATTTTCTTGTTTCCTTTCCTCACTGAGCTATTTTTCCTGTTGGAGCCCTTAGGCTTATAGCAACCTGCTTTTCCAACTAGGGTTGGAAAATAATAATAATAATAATAATAATAATAATAATAATAATAATAATAATAACGTGCATTAGTCTACACTGTGACGGGCCGAGAGAGGAGTTGTGAAATCAAAGGCAGATTGGAAACGACTGAGTTATATTGTTGTGGAACACTCTCCTTATATACAAAACCTCAAGGCAACAGGACATGACAAGTTCACAAGACAGACAAAATCACAGAGGAAAAACCAGACTTGAATTTTCATGTTCGTTTTAGTGCGAGGGAAGAGCGAAGATACAACCATGATATATACAAAAGGAATTATGTACAATTGTGTGAAACACGGTTGGTACATGGCTCCCCCCCCTAAAAATGACATACTGTACATGTTAAATAGGGCGCCCTGATCTAGAGAGGCGAACTGTAGGCGGGTCATCTGGCAGAAGATAAGCAGGTTTTAGACGATCAATGGAGACCCAGTCTTCTTTGCCCCGAATGTTTAGGAGGAATGCTTTCGGACTGCGTCGGATCACAAGGAAAGGTGCCCACTCCTGAATCCGTGTGTCGATGTACTTTGGAAGTTTGGCAAGAAGTACAGGCACGGACCCAATCCTTAGCATCCTTAGAAATACCGTGCCAAATGAACTTTGCCTTCAGCAGCTGTGCAGTAGAACGGCACGAGGGATGTGAAAGGCCGTGGATGAAATCAAACACCTGTCGGCGCATGGGAGCAGGAATCCAATGTCGTGGTCTACCAGTACTGACGTCACAGAGGAGGGTGGTGTTGGAGTTTTCGAGGGGAAAATCCTCCCAACGGAGGGACGTGCAGGATGTCCTACAAGCTTGATACTCTGGATCCTGTCGTTGGGCTTCAGCCAGGGCGTTATAATCCAATCCCAGTTGAACGGCAGCCAACGTGTTTCTTGACAGGGCATCGGCAACGGGATTCATTTTCCCAGGGACGTATTGGAGGGTGCAATTGTATTCGGCCACGGCGGAGAGATGTCGGCGTTGACGGGCGGACCAGGCGTCAGACTGTCGAGTGAAGGCGTGCACCAGAGGCATGTGGTCTGTGCAAATGACGAAGGGCGTACCTTCTAAGAAATGGCGAAAGTGACGGACAGCCAGGTACACCGCCAGCAATTCTCGATCAAAGGTAGAATAACCCGATTCTGCCTTGGAAAGTTTTTTGCTGAAGAAGGCGAATGGGCGGGGCGAGCCGTTGACCACCTGCTCGAGTACTGCACCAATAGCGACGTTGCTGGCATCGGTGGAGAGAAGGAGAGGGGCGTGTGGGATAGGAAAAGTGAGAGCCGCAGCAGTTGATAGGGCCTTCTTTGCATTGCAGAAGGCCGCTTCTTGAAGGGGACCCCACTTCAAGTCCTTTGGCTTGCCCTTGAGGGAGGTGTAGAGGGGAGCAAGAGTGGCGGCAATGGCTGGCAGAAAGCGGTGATAATAGTTGATCATGCCCAAGAATTCCTGCAGAGCTTTGACGGTCGAGGGCGTGGGGAAATTCTGAACGGCTGCTACCTTCTCAGGGAGGGGATGGACTCCTTCAGGAGTGATACGGTGCCCTAAGATCGACACTTCGTTGGCGCCAAAGGTACACTTGTCGTACCGGACTACAAGGCCGTTTTGTTGCAGGCGGTCGAGCACGATGCGCAGGTGACGGAGGTGTTCCTCTTTTGAGGAGGAGAACACAAGTATGTCGTCCACATAACATACACAGAAAGGGAGGTCCCCTAAGATGCCATCCATGAGACGTTGAAACGTTGCCCCAGCATTACGAAGGCCAAAACAGGAGTAATTGAAGGTGTATGTGCCAAACGGAGTGGTGATGGCGGTCTTGGGGATGTCTTCTGGGTTCATAGGCACCTGATAATACCCCTTCAGGAGGTCGAGCGTAGAGAAAACCTTTGCTTTGTGCAGGTAGGAGGTTACATCGGCAATGTTTGGGAGGGGGTAGTGATCCGGTTCTGTTTGCATGTTCAGGCGCCTGTAATCCCCGCACGGACGGAGGGAGCCGTCTTTCTTCAGAACGATGTGTAAGGGTGACGACCATGGGCTGGAGGCCTTTTGGCAAAGGCCCATTTTCTCCATTTCGGCGAACGTCTGTTTGGCGGCTGCCAATCGTTCCGGTGTCAGACGTCTGAATTTTGCGAAGACTGGGGGTCCCGTCGTCTTGATATGGTGATAAATACCGTGCTTAGCAGGAACCGTGGGCGTTTGGCGAAGTTCTGGACGGAAAACTTCCGGGTACGACGTGAGGAGGTGGGCGTAGGCATCCATGGGTGCGCTGATGTGGAGAGCGAGGTTAGAGGGGGCGGGTTGAAGAGGTGTCGACAAGTACGAGTCCGCGTTGACCAATCGTCGGTGGGCGACATCGACCAGAAGGTGGAAATGAGAGAGGAAATCCGCACCGAGGATTGGCATTGTGACGTCAGCAACGAGAAACTTCCAAATGAATTTACCGTTTCCGAACGATAATGTGAGGTTCTCGTAACCGTAGGTGGGTATCGCAGATCCGTTGGCAGCTACCAAGCGGACGTCGGCAGATGTAGACAGACTACGTTGTGCCTTGAAGAGTTTCCTTGGCAAAAGAGAACAACAAGCACCCGTGTCTACCAAAAATCGCACGCCCGTTCCTGCATCCTGTAAAAAGAAAAGATTAGAAACATGGGAGGCCACCGCCACAAGCGATGGCCTACTTACACGTTTTTTGGCCACTGACAATCTTTGGCACATTTCTTCGCGGTTGCCCCGAATCTAAAGTGGTAGTAGCAAAACTGCGGTGGATGGGAGGTAGTAAGTGGCTGTAGAAGTCGTTCGTTGGGGCGCGAGCGATTGGTGGGTGGTGGGCGGCTTTGTCGACGCTTCGGCACGTCACGGGGTAGGCGTGTATGTCCTACGGCATTCATGTCAGCTTCGGTGTACGTTGAATAGGCATCCTCGCCGTCAGGGGTGGAGGCGTTGATGGAGGTCTTGAAGTGGCTGTCCATAAGGGCGTCGGCTTTGGTCATCAAGTCCTTTATGGGTAAACTATCGACATCGGGTATGGCAGCGCGCACAGGTTCAGGTAAACGGCGTATCCAAAGGGCACGGAGTAGGTTCACCTCACGAGGAGAGCCGTCTGCGGCAGGTAGAAGGCGAGCGATACTGGTCATTTCCCTGAGGGCAAGCGAAGCCCTTTGGTCCCCCAACGGTTGTTGCGAGAGCTGAAAAAGCTTTGCTATACGGGCGGCTGGCGACGGCGAGTACTGCTGCTGAAGGTATGATTTGAGGTCGTCATACGCTATTGGGGTGTCTCCTTGTTCACAAAGCCAGTCGGATATTACTGGGAAGGTGTCCTCGGGTATCGCCGCGAGAACATAATCCGCTTTGGTGGTTGAGCGAGTCACGCCCCTGATACGAAACTGGATTTCTGCGCGCTGAAACCAAGCAAACACCTCTCCGCTGGCAAACGATGAAAGTTTGAATGGAGAGGCCGTAGCGCCAACTGCCGTAGAGTCCGTCATAGTACCAACGATGGAGGGGCGAGGGGGTGGGGGTGGAAGGCGGTGGAAGCGAGTCGACTTCCGGGGTCACCAATGTGACGGGCCGAGAGAGGAGTTGTGAAATCAAAGGCAGACTGGAAACGACTGAGTTATATTGTTGTGGAACACTCTCCTTATATACAAAACCTCAAGGCAACAGGACATGACAAGTTCACAAGACAGACAAAATCACAGAGGAAAAACCAGACTTGAATTTTCATGTTCGTTTTAGTGCGAGGGAAGAGCGAAGATACAACCATAATATATACAAAAGGAATTATGTACAATTGTGTGAAACACAATTGGTACAACACGTACCTGGACTCATGCATATACCTGATAATACTCTTCAATTCATAAGAATTCTGTAAGTATTTACACGTTGGAAACGAAGATGCACAAACTCAAATGATTAAAAAGTATCAAATTTCAATGAACTACAGAAAAGGTTTGCCAGCAGCAAGAGCAAGAATATAAAATGTTGCTAAATTCTATCTACAGTATATACTACCTATTTAAATTTTCTTCATGTTTAAGGTATAGGATTATGCAAAAAATTCTGATATTTCCTAAAATTCATATATTCACTCTAACTTCTGAATTCAGAGGTCTCAGTAGACAAAATAATCAGACTTGGCTTTTATTCAAGTGGAAAATCAATTAGGAGTGCAGTATAAATAACATCTTTTTTTTTTCTTTTTTTACTACCTCCATTGGCTCGGACATAGGAGATAAAATCCTTTTCTATACATGTGCACTCTTATAGTTTATTATTATTATTATTATTATTATTATTATTATTATTATTATTATTATTATTACTTGCTAAGCTACAACTCTAGTTGGAAAAGCAGGACGCTATAAGCCTAGGGGCCCTAACAGGGAAAATAGCCCAGAGAGGAAAGGAGAAAACAAGGAAAATAAAATATTTCAAGAAAAGTAACAACATTAAAATAAATATTTCCTATATAAACTATAAAATCTTTAACAAAACATGAGGAAGAGAAATAAGATGGAATAGTGTGCCCGAGTGTACCCTCAAGCAAGAGGATTCTAACCCAAGAGAGTGGAAGACCATGGTACAGAGGCTATGGCACTACCCAAGACTAGAGAACAATGGTTTTGATTTTGGAGTGTCGTTCTCCTAGAGAGCTAAAGTATCAGTAAGCCGGAACATACATCTTACCTTTCAGCTATAACTCAAAAAACAAACTGAGACAAGTACAAATGGAGGATTAATCTTTGGTTCTAGTCAAAATCAAGCGCTTATCTTGTCAGAAAATACATACACACATAAGGAAGTTATGGAAATAACATATATAAAAAACCAGTACTTAGAATAATTATAAAATTAAAGAATATACAAAACAAACCAGGGGGAAATGACATACTGTAGATTGAACAAAAAAAGTATTTGGAATATTTACAAAATTGAAGAATATAAAAAAAAAACTAACAGGGGACAATGACATACTATAGATAGAACGAAAACGTATGTAGGATTATTTATGAAATGAAGAAAATACAAAGTATAACATGGGAAAATGGCAAAAAAAAAGTATTTGGAATACTTGTGAAATTAAAGAAAATACAAAACATAACAAGGAAATATATCACATGATAAAAGAAAGAAATATGAGAACGATGAAAAGAACTCTACGAAGACAAATACAAACGTGATAATGGTTTGCATAACCTTAACGAATATGACTATGAAGTGATGTTGACTTAGACGGTAAAGTTGGCGTGGCCTTTCAGCTTTAATGGAAGGAGGGGGGGGGGGGGGGTAATCATAATCAAACGTTCAATCACATGAGGACTGCAACTGAGAGAAGTCCTGAAGGAATCAAAAGACATTTTATGTGGCGGACTCATATGAAGACCCATACTAGAGGGGCACTCATTAAAGTGCAGACCTCCGCCACGGCAGCCTATTTCTTGACCTTGACCTTTGACCTTAACATGTATTAATTGGCGTGGATTTTCATTCACTCAAATATGAACCAAGTTTGATGTGTCTATGATAACGATGTCCAAACTTCTGGCTGATTAGGTGAATTGGGCATTTTACTTGACCGTGACCTTGACCTTCGACCTTTGACCTTCAAAAATGTGATCGTTTCCAGCTTTTTACAAAACAGTCAATCCATGCAAATTTCATTACGATTAAAAATGTGGCCAGGAAGCTGTTCACAACCCCCCCCCCCCACACACACACACACACACGAACAAGGGTAAAAAATAACCTCCTTTCAACTTCGTTGGCAGAGGTAATAAGTGAGCTAAGAAAAGCAGTCTAGTACGACGAATTGTTCAACATATATCTTATTTCTCTTATTCCTTTTCTTAAGTGTTCACAGCTTATAGCTTATATATGAAAGATCTATTTTAAGGCTGCTACTGCTCTTAAAATGTTTTATTCTAACTGCTCATTATTTCTCTTGTAGCTTATCTATTTCCCGGATTCCTTTCCTTACTGTTGCAATTTTTCCGTGAGAGCCCTTGGGCTCAAGGTCTATAGACTTTGA
>NC_090732.1:5761746-5766746 GCF_036898095.1 Palaemon carinicauda
ATATCCACCAGAGTTGCTAATGCATCTTCCGGTGTATTTTGCATCTTCCAGTCTTGGATGGTCTGGGATGCATCTTAGGTATTTATCGAGCTTATTCTTAAACACATCTACGTTCACTCCTGATATGTTTCTTAGATGAGCTGGCAGCACATTAAATAGTCGCTGCATTATCGATGCTGGTTCGTAGTGGATTAATGTTCTGTACGCCTTCCTTAGTTTTCATGGTATAGTTTTGGGCACTATTAATCTACCTCGGCTTGCTCTTTCTGATATTTTAAGCTCCATGATGTTTTCAGTAATTCCTTCTATTTGTTTCCATGCTTGTATTAGCATGTAGCGTTCTCTTCTCCTTTCTAGACTGTATAATTTTAAAATTGCAGTCTTTCCCAGTAGTCAAGGTCCTTAACTTCTATTCTAACAGTAAAGGACCTTTGTACACTATCTATTTGTGCAATATCCTTTTGGTAGTGTGGGTACCATATCACATTGTAGTGTACTACGTACATAGGTTTTGCACAGCATAATCATGTGTTGAGCTTTACTTGTTTTAAAGTGTCTGAATATCATTTCCATTTTTGCTTTACATTTAGCCAACAGTGTTGCTATTTGGTCGTTGCATAACATTTTCCTGTTTAAACATTACACCAAGATCTTTAATTGCTTCCTTGTTTGTGATTGTCTCGTTATTAGGTCCCCTGTATGCATATACCATTCTTTCTCTGTTTCCATAACTTATTGATTCGAATTTATCGGAGTTAAATACCATCCTATTTATCTCCGCCCATTCATATATTTTGTTTAGATCTCTTTGTAATGAGTTCCTATCTTCATCACAAGAGAGAGAGAGAGAGAGAGAGAGAGAGAGAGAGAGAGAGAGAGAAGAGAGAGAGAGAGAGAGAGAGAGAGAGAGGTCGTTATATAAGTTAACAAATTTTGAGCCACTAATGAACGCTATGAGAGAGAGAGAGAGAGAGAGAGAGAGAGAGAGAGAGAGAGAGTTCCGTTTTTAATTTTCATACAATGCAATATGAATCTGTTATATGTCCTTGGGCCATCGCCAACTGCAACCAGCAGTAGTCCAATTACAACAAGATATTTAATTAACTGCTAAGGAAAAATTGAAGTCATATCGCGTTTTTTGTTATGGAATAATACCTATATCAATTCTTCCCTAAGAGGAGATGGTACAGATGCCAACTAAATGGCCGCTGAAAGAGAGAGAGAGAGAGAGAGAGAGAGAGAGAGAGAGAGAGAGAGAGAGAGAGAGAGAGAGAGAGAGAGAGAGAGAGAGAGAGGATGTAATAATATATAATTTCTAAAGCAAACCTATGTAATAATTAATTAGATTTATGGAAACTTTGATCTCGTTTAATTTATATTTCCCCAAAATGCTTTGTTTACTGTTTACGCAATTATGTTAGAACCAAATTTGTTAAAATGATTTAGTTAAAGGAAAACTGACAAAACTAAAGGGGCACTCAGTAGAGCGCAGACCTCCGCTGCGGCAGCTTGTTTCTCGACCTTTTGCTCCACCGTGACCTTGACCGTAGACATTTACCCTCCAAAATTCATCATTTCCAGCTTTTTACATAACAGTTAATCCGTGGCAAGTTTCATAACTCTATTATTAAAATTGTGTCCAGGAAACTGTTCACAAACAAACACACAAAAACAAGGGGTCTCTATATTGGCCTTGGGTAAAACATAACCTTCCAACTTCGTTGGCGGAGGTAAATATTCTTACTCCAATATACACTTCAATGAATAGAGGCTCAATTTTGAGAAAATATAACGTTAGATGTTACAGTCAAGTCTTACACTAAAATCTTATGGTTGATATCGTGAATTGGACATTTTGCTTGACCGTGACCTTGACATTTGGCCTTGACCTTAAAAAATTTAATCATTTCCAGCTTTTTATAGAACTGTCAATCCCTGCACGTTTCATTACTCTACACTTAAGAATATGTATAGGAAGCTATTCACAAACAAACACACACATACACACAAATTACAACAAACAAAACGGGGCGAAAACACAACCTCCTTCCAACTTCGTTGGCGGGGGTAACCAGAAGCACGGGTTGAGACAATGTTTTAAAAATGAAAAAATCTGTGGTACCATGATACGTAATGGATCCTCTTCAGCTGTAAGTAATACCATTAGGAAGGAATTGAAAAAGATCGTATACCATAAATATGATCAATCAAGGCTCGATGAATCTCGAGAGGACTGCAATAAAGCCATCAGCTGCTCAAAGACGGATATAGCGCAGACAATCTCCCGAATATGAAAAAAGCAAACTATATAAAATGGGCGAATTGTAATATTATTATTATTATTATTATCATTATTATTATTAGCTACGCTTCAACCCTAGTTGGAAAAGCAAGATGTTGTAAGCCCAAGGACTCCAACAGGTAAAAATACCCCAGTGGGGAAAGGAAATAAGGATATAAACAAACTACAAGAGAAGTAATGAACAGTATAAAATGTTTTGAACATTAATAACATTGAAATAGGTGTTTCATATATAAACTATAAAAATTTGAAATAACGAAATGAAGAGAAATAAGGCAGAAAAATGTACCCAAGTGTACTCTTAAGCAAGAGAACCCTAACCCAAGACAATGGAAGATCATGGTACAGAGGCTATGGCACTACCAAAGACTAGAGAACAATGGTTTGATTTTGGAGTGTCCTTCTCCTAGAAGAGCTGCTTACCATAGCTAAAGTCTCTTCTATTAACTAATTGAATATAATACAGATTACTCGTGTGCCATATGTTTACGAGATCATGGTGAGGGGTAGATGGAGATGGTTTGGGCATGTTCTTCGCACTCCCCAAAAGAGATTGGTTCACCAAACTTTCAACTGGGTTCCCCAAGGTATTAGAAGAGTTGGAAGACGCAGGCCTACATGGTTGAGGACTATGAAGCGTAAAGAAGGAGATGATGAATGGAGAAGTATTGATTTAAAAGCTCAGGATAGAGACGACTGCAGAAATCTAAGTTAAAATCTTAGCAACATTATCAGAGGTTTGAAGTTCTAAAGATCACTCATGAATGTGTATATATATATATATATATATATATATATATATATATATATATATATATATATATATATATATATATATATATATATATATAGGAGGGAGAGAGAGAGAGAGAGAGAGAGAGAGAGAGAGAGAGAGAGAGAGAGAGAGAGAGAGAGAGAGAGAGAGAACGTCCAATTCCTTTTCAGGGCATTTACCCTTTTTCACTATGAAATATACTTTAGCTTCGTCCCTTATCCCCCCCATACTTGGAAGGAATTTAAAAATCTCATTGTCCTTCATATAAATATTTTTCCGGGAAAAGAATTAGAATAAAAGAGCGAGCCCACAAAAGACGGACTTTTCGAGAAAGGATAAAAATAGAATGGTATTTCTTGAAGTTAGCATCTGGATATTGCATTCTTGGACTCCTCATACCAATTCCATGGAATAATAATAAAAATAATAATAATAATAATATTAATAATAATAATAATAATAATAATAATAATATTGATAATATTATTAATAATAATAATAAAAATAATAACAATAATAAAAATTAATAATAATTATTAATAATAATAATTATTATTAATAATGATAATGATTATCAATAATGATAATTATTAATAATGATAATAATTAATAATAACAATGATAATAATAATAATAATTATCAATAATAATCATTATTAATAATATAGATATACTGTACTATGGATATTAAGAAGAAGTTTTTCCTATGCATATTCCTTTGCATAGTTTAAGTGACACCAGACTTGTTCTATCAACATACAAATGCACACACAAACAAAAGCCGCTACCCGAGTTATAGCGTGTGAAAGAGTAGGGTGTGTCAATGACCAATTTAATTAAGTAACCTGGGAGGCTCACCCACACGAAACAGAAGACCTGGCTATTAATCTGAATTTAAAGGTTTAAAGGCCACTCATGAGTAGCAGAGGCTAGGGACAGTGATATTGCCCTAGCAAGCAGGACAATGCCCTAAAGACTGACCATATGGAAGGGCCAGGCAATGGCTGCTGATGACTCAGCAGGTAGACCTATAGACTCCCAAACCGCCTCCTATCCTTAGCTCACAAGGATGGTGAGGTTGCACCGACCAAAGGAACTAACAATTTAGAGAGAGACTCGAACCCCAGTCTAGCAATCACCAGGCAAGGTCGTTACCAACAGGCCACAAGTTTGTATCATTCTTTATTGATGGAAATCTCTTGGGATCATCTATTGTCTCACACCGATGATTAAAAAAAAAAAAAAAAAAAAAAAAAAATCTTACACAAATGCAAGTGGTACAAGTAGCCGTTTTAGTAAATAAAATATAACAAATTGAAATAACAAAATACGATCGCACAAGAGAGAAATTTACCCAACGTGAATTATGAAAAATGTCAGATCACAGAGTAGACTTAAATAACATATCTCATAAAACTCTAAAAACCTTTACAGCGCTTCCTGAAGCCCAAATCCCAGGCTATAGCACAACTTGTACTTACTGCCAGGCCTCTACAACATTTACAACATATGATGTTATGAAACAACATCACCTTATTATACTCTATTCTATTTTCAACTGGCTATATTCCTGTTTCTGCTATTAACCCCCAATAAGGTGTGGTTGGAAGGTTGCAACCTGTTCGGACATTCCTCTCAAAATCTTGCACTATATATTTCAATATAGGTATTAATATCTAGCCAATGACTCTCGATTGATTAATTGACATATCTATCTATCTATCTATCTATCTATCTATCTATATTGCAAAAAAATATATTTTTTTTACCTTATTTCAATCGACCGGTTATCTGCGTTATCTCATACCTGAAAAGATAAAACTATCTTTAGTTAATTTGATAATACTAGAAGAGGGAGAGTAATGTGGCAAAGAGATACAAAAACACTTGAGAGAGAGAGAGAGAGAGAGAGAGAGAGAGAGA
>NC_090732.1:5774246-5776746 GCF_036898095.1 Palaemon carinicauda
AAATTGACTATAGTTGGAAAAGCAGGATGCTATCAGCCCAAGGGCTCCAACTGGAAAAATATTATTATTATTATTATTATTATCTGCTAAGATACAACCCTAGTTGGAAAAGCAGGATGCTGTAAGCCCAAAGAATCCAACAGGGAAATAATAATTATCATTATTATTATTATTATTATTATTACTTGCTAAGCTACAACACTAGTTGGAAAAGCAGGATGCTATAAGCCCAAGGGCTCCAACAGGGAAAATATTATTATTATTATTATTATTATTATTATTATTATTATTATTATTATTATCATCATTATTATTATTATTATTATTATTATTATTATTATTATTATTATTATTATTATTATTATCATTATTATTATTAGCCAAACTACAGCCATGATTGGAAAAGCAGAATATTAACAACACAAGGGTTTAAACAGGGAATGTTGTCCAACGCCAAAATGAAATAAAGAAGTAACGAATAAACTATAAATAACAATTATAAAAAAAACAATAAAATATTTTAAGATAACAAACAACGTTAAATATTTAAGCAATAGATAAAATATGAAACAAGACTCGTGTCAGCTTGTTCAACAGCAAATGATTTGCGGCAAGTTTGAACTTTTGGAATTCCACAGATACGTAACAGAATAGTAAGAGCTTTTCATGTACGTATGTATGCATATATTCGTGCATATATCATATATACATATGCAGGTGAAATATATATATAAATATATATATATGCATATATATAAATATATATATATATATATATATATATATATATATATATATATATATATATATATATATATAGATATTATACTTGTAATATATATATATATATATATATATATATATATATATATATATATATATATATATATATATAGATATTAGACTTTTGATATAAGTACATACATATATATATGGGTTATGAGCCTATAAACATATGTACAATGTATATATATACTGTGTATGAGTATATATCACAAGCACACGTGATTTCAATCAATGTAAATATCACCCACGAATGGCATTTAATACCGAATTCTATCTTGGGAATATACATCCACTTGGAATTCATTTTATGTTAACAGCTTCTGGCCGGGTGGGTGATATTTACATTGATTGAAATCACGTGTGCTTGTGATATATATTCATTTATAATAACCATGTGTTGCAAACTTACGATTCAGCTATCATGGTGGAGATGGGTTTATTTCAAGTGTATGAACAGATTCCTGAATTCGACAGGAATATAAACTTTTTATCTCTCTTGATAGCTCAGTCGGTATGGTCCCTGCAGGCATGGTTTCCAGCCGAACAGGTGGGGGTTCGAATATCCACCCGGCCAGAAGCTGTTACCATAAAATGAATTCCAAGTGGATATATATTCCCAAGATAGAATTCGGTATTAAATGCCATTCGTCGGTGATATTTACATATACTGTATATATATATATATATATATATATATATATATATATATATATATATATATATATATATATATATATATCGTCAGCCGTTACCAGTCCACTGCAGAACAAAGGCATCAGACGTGACCTTCCACTTGCGTCTGTTTATGGTCTTTCTGTGAAAGTTCACCCCGGCAAATTTTCTTAATTCGTCAGTCCATTGTTATCTCTTCCTTCCCCTGCTTCTTTTAATTAACATATATATATATATATATATATATATATATATATATATATAGAGAGAGAGAGAGAGAGAGAGAGAGAGAGAGAGAGAGAGAGAGAGAGGAGAGAGAGAGAGAGAGAGAGAGAGAGAGAGAGAGAGAGAGTCTCCTCAATGTGGACAGAGAGTAGAGGGAAACAAGCAAGCTTATATAGGCGTCCAGCGGAATGGGTTTCCCAAGTATTGATTGCACGGTGGAGCTGGTGAGGGGGGGGGGGGAAACAATTATTTCTATAGATGTGTGATGTTCTTGAAGTATGTGAGAGGGCGCGTCGTGTATCACCATTATCACCCCTCTCCATCTATCACCAATGTAATCATCATCATTTCTGTAATTACTAGATAGGGTGCTAGTTCTCACATAATTAATAAAGCAGAATTTATTGTGAAATCTTTCAAAGTGAAGTATATGCTGCTAGGAGAGATATGAAGCATCCTTCATATTATTACTAGTATTATTATTATTATTATTATTATTTCTATTATTATTATTATTATTATTATTATTATTATTATTATTATTATTATTATTATTATTATTATTAAGATTTTTATTATTATTATTATTATTATTATTATTATTATTATTATTATTATCATTATTATTATTAACATTATCATTATTAGTAATATTATTATTATTATCATTATTATTATTTTCGTTATTATTATTATTATTATTATTATTATTATTATTATTATTATTATCATTATTATTATTATTACCATCAGCTAAGCTACAACCCCAGTTGGAAAAGCAAGATGCTATAAGGCCAAGGGCTCTAACAAGGAAAAA
>NC_090732.1:5781746-5784246 GCF_036898095.1 Palaemon carinicauda
TTGTTTAAATAGTTAGAAAAAGAACATATGCATACATACTATCTAGCCTTTAATGTCTGACAAAATATCTAGAGAGAGAGAGAGAGAGAGGAGAGAGAGAGAGAGAGAGAGAGAGAGAGAGAGAGGTATAACGACACAGCAACGATTAATATTATCCTACATAAGATTAATTCCACGATTATTACTATTACCTTCACCAACGAAGTTTGGAGGAGGTTATGATTTCACCCCTGTTTGTTTGTTTGTTTGTCCGTTTGTTTGTTTGTGAACAACTTTCTGGCCAAACATTTTACTCATAGAAGTAGTGAAATTTACAGGATTTTGAAAGTCCTAGGTCAAAGGTCAATGTCAAAGATCTACCGAATTAACCCTAACCTTAACCCTAAGTTCGGACATGGTTGTCACACAGACTTCAAATACGTCTACGGTCTAAATTGAATCCTTGGAAAGACATACTTAGTTTCAAGATATGAGTTGCCGTGGCGGAGGTCTGCACTCCAAAAGTGCTTTTCTCGTTCAATATAAAATTAATTTCATTCATATCTCTAGTAGAGGGGCACTCAGTAGAGCAGAGACCTTCGCCGTGGCAGCTTATTTCTTGACCTTTTGCTCGCCCGTGACCTTGACCTCTGACCCTAACATGTATTAATTGGCGTGGATTTTCATACACTCAAATACGAACCAAGTTTGAAGTCTCTGTGACAACGATGTCCAAACTTATGGCTGACTACGTTAATTGGACATTTTGCTGGACCGTGACCTTAACCTTTAACCTTGACCTTCCAAAATTTAATCATTTCCAGCTTTTTACAGCACAGTTAATCCCTGCAAGTTTCATTACTCCATGATTAAAATTGTGGATAGGAAGTTGCTCACAAGCAAGCAAACAAACAAACGCACACACACACAAAAACAAACAAACAAACAAGGGGTAAAACATAACCTCCTTCCAACTTCGTTGGCGGAGGTAATAAGGATTAAAAAATAAGCAGAAATTATTATCATTATTATTGCTAGCTAAGCTATAACCCTAGTTGGTAAAGCGGGATGCTAAAAAATAGCTCAGTGAGAAAAGGAAATAAATAAAATATCTGAGAAATAATGAATAACTAAAATGAAATGTTTTAAAAACAGTAACATCAAATCAGATACTCCATACATATACTATAAAAAGACTTATGTCAGCTTGCTCAACATAAAAACATTACCTGAAACTTTGAACTTTTGAACAATACCAAAAATAATCCAATATAAACAAAAAGAGAGAAAGAAGAGGCTTTGTGACACTGAATCCTGTCTTAAACGCCGTCAATCTATCACTTGTCTGTCGTCAGAACTCCCTCTTTAAAGAAAAAAAAAAAAAAGTAAGTCCCAGTAATAAGGAAATGGTTGAAGACACACCAAACGTCATTTCCTGTCTCCAGAGAGGATGGGTGTCAGACAACGAGATTAAAAAAAAAGGTATCAGTATTCTGGGAAGGATAAGCAATAACTCGAAAGCCATGGCGTGTTTCATGGCTCTTATGCGTAAGGAGGACACGAGAGGAAATGAGTAATGAGGAATGGTAAAGGGGGGGGGGGGGTAGTTGAAGGATAGGAACGGACAACGGAAAGAAAGCTAGGTAGGTAAGAAGTTGAAACAAAATTGAATTATATGTATATCATTATCTATCCCTTTCTTTCTCTCTCTATTTCACATATATATATATATATATATATATATATATATATATATATATATATATATATATATATATATATATATATATATATATATATACACATATACATACATACATACACACATACATACATACACACACACACGTATATATACATAAATATATATATATATATATATATATATATATATATATATATATATATATATATATATATATATGATAATTTTTTTCACGTGTTTCTCTTCGTGGTCCGGTGGTAAGTCACTGGAACCTAAGTTTTGACTAGTTCCGGGTTCGATTCCTTTGCCAACCAGAATCTATTATCATAAAGTTAATTCCTCCTTGGATCTCTGATCCCGAGGCAGAGCGAATTCGATATTAGGAGGTATTTATGGCTTATATGGATATATATATACAGTATATATATATATATATATATATATATATATATATATATATATATATATATATATATATATATATATATATATACGTGCGTGTGTGTGCGTCTGTGTCTGTGTGTGTATGTTTGAAAGAGTATATGTGTGTAGCGAAAAAGATTCCAACCCGAAAAGGGTAGAATTCAACATATTCCTTGTTTTTTTTATTTCAAATCCCTTTAGAGTTATAAACTAGACATATAAATAAATTGCCTTATATTTATATTGCTTCTACGTGTTTTAACATACTGTATATTTGTCTGCCTCCTGCTGAAGAAATTTCGTTTACCAAGCCTGTCCATAAGTTGAGTAATGGGGCTCACATAACGTTAGTTCGCAGGTTTGGCGCTTGGTGGCGCGCTGAGCGTCATCGGA
>NC_090732.1:5789246-5799246 GCF_036898095.1 Palaemon carinicauda
GTTTAATCTAATCTTGTTCATTTAAGTGCAAGGGAAGAGCGAAGATACAAGCATAATATATACACAAAATGAACTATGTACGATCGTATGACACATGGGTGGTACACCATATATACATATGAGCAGCGCCCAATCCCTCTATCCATCAAGCTGAGACCAGGGAGGGCCAGGCAATGGCTGCTCCTGATGGTTACTATAACCCATCCCTAGCTCACAAGGATGGTGAGGTTGCAGACACTACTAAAAAACTATAAACCTTGAGCTGGGCTCAAACTCCAGTCCAACAGATTGCCAGGCAGTTACCAAATCCTTCAATAAGATAAGTTTTTTAGGATAAAATTTTCATTTTAAGATTTGCACTTCAAAGGTTCTACAAATGATTTCATGTTGAATAAGTCCTTTTATAGTTTATATATGAAATAACTGCTTTGATGTTGTTATCGCTTTTAAAATATTTTATTTTAATTGTTCATCACTTCCTATATCGTTTATTTATTTCCTCATTTCCTTTCCTCACTGGGCTATTTTTCCCTGTTGGAGACCTTGGGTTTATAGCATCTTGCTTTTTTTTAATAGGGTTATAGCTTATCTAATAATAATAATAATAATAATAATAATAATAATAATAATAATAATAATAATAATAATAACTCATTCCGAATACTAATATCTTACCACCCGATATAACACATTAATACTGCACATAGATTCGTAGTACATCCTGTTAGTACCCATACGAATGGTAACATGTAAATGTGAAGAAAGAGCCAGTTTCTTTTCAATTATTACTTTAATTGTAGCATCAAGGCCTGGAGAGCGTAATTGAGTTACATAAAATTAACGACCTTTTCACACCATATCCAGGCAATTTCTCTTAACCTAATTAAAATTTACTAATTCTATTACATTACCAGCTACGTGAGTTAACAAGAATCTGTCAGGAAACCGAGTCATTGAAATAAAAATAAATGGGAGGAAAAAAAATGTGGAATGTTAAACGAACGAAAAGATACAGAAACCATAAGATGAAAAAATAACAAGCTAGAAAAGCACTCTGAGTGCAGGCCTCCGCCACGGCAAATTATTTCTGGAAACCAGCTTGCCTTTTCCTGACTCAATTTATACCGTCGGCGTATTTGAAGTCTGTGTGATAACAATGTGCGAATTTGAGGTTAAGCTTAGGGTTAATTCGGTCGACCTTTTCTGCGATCTTGACCTTTGACCTAGGACTTTCCAAATTGAATCACCTCCACATCTCAATACAACGATTAATCCCTGAAAGTTTCACTACTCTGTGAGTAAAATTGTGGCCAGGAAGTTGTTCACAATCAAACAAACAGACAAAAAGGGTGAAAACATAACCTCCTTCAAACGTCATTGGCGGAGGTAATGGTACAGAAAAGACAAAATTTACCACCTAATAAGTACACAGGCTTTTAATAGCAAGGTCAGAATAATGATAATTCACTGATCTAAAAACAAAAGTAAAATGTATGGAAAAGAATTAAGAGTAGAACTTCATAAAACGGAGCTTCTACAAATACAGCCAATAGATAATATAAGAAATATATAATTATTATTATTATCATTATTATCATTATTATTATTATTATTAGCAAAGCTACAACCCTAGTTGGAAAAGCAAGATGCCATAAGCTCAAGGGCTCCAACAGGAAAAAATAGCCCAGTGAGGAAAGGAAAAAAATGGCACTCTTTTTTTCCTATGTCACATGTTCTAAGTAACCAATCCCATCTTTTTTACTAATTTTCAACATCGACCCTTTGAATATATAAATAAGAGTTGGCTCAATAATCAATTCATATAATCCACACTTCTCTTCCATAGCTACATCAAGATTTGTCCTGGTATTTTTTTAAAGGCCACTCATGAATGGCAAAGGCAAGGGATACTGACAATGCCCTACGGCTTACACAGTTAGAAAAAACCGTAATTTTTATCCGAAATTCTCCGTAAAAATATATCGTTCTCAACCGTATTTGAGTAAAATACAGGCGACCGTAATTTTACATTACTGTTATTATTTTTTACGGGTTGGTGACCGTAATATCACTTCTTTACTTGAATGTATCCGTTTTTAAAACGGTAAAGTCATGGAATAAATATTGCCAGACATTTACCGTTATTTAATGCAAATTTTTAACAGTGTATAGCTAGCAGAATAATTCCCTAGAGACTGGCTATATATACATTTGATTAGGCCCCAAGCCCCTCTCCACTTAAGCTAGAACCAGGCAATGGCTGCTGATGACTCAGCAGGTAAACCTATGGGCTGCCCCAAACCCCAACCCCCTTAGCTCACAAGGATGGTGAGGTTGCAGATACTACAAGAAACTTTTGACGTCATACGTTATACCGACATAATAAGTGACGTCTCTTCGACAGAGGCAATAATCTCAAAGAAATCCAAAATATAAAATAAATAAAAAATATATATGAGGATCTTGCGCATGTGTAACTTGCAATGTGAAAAGAAAGCTCTTGAAGATTATGTAGCATTAAAAGCAAGACAGATTTCCTTAAATATGGGAATTATTTCATAGCTTTACTTGATGAGCACTCAATAGAGCGTAGATCTCCGCCGCGGCAGCTTATTTTTCGACCTTTTCTCAACCTTGACCTTTGATCTTAACATGTATTAATTGGCATGGATTTTAATCCACTCAAATATGAAGCAAGTTTGAAGTCTCTGCGACAACGATGTCCAAACTTATAGCTGATTACGGGAATTGGACATTTTGCTTGACCGTGACTTTAACCTTTGACCTTGACCTTTCAAAATTTAATCAATTCCAGCTTTATACATAACAGTCAATCCCTGCAAGCTTCATTACTCTACCATTAAAATTGTGGCTAGGAAGCTGTTCACAAACAAACACACAAACAGGGGCGAAAACATAACCTCTTTCCAACTTCGTTGGCGAAGGCAAAAATATAATATATATAAAGTACAGCTGGACTCAAGAATTCCTGATACACCTCGCTCTGAGAAAGTGCACTCAGCCATAACCTCATTGCTCGGAGAGTTCCTGTGTTTAAGCCCCACCCACAATCTTTACCATCCGTTTAGTTACTCGCCACGAAGTAAGAGCGTGATAGGGTGCAATTCTTCGTACCTTAACAACCATTTAATATCCAAACCGATTAGTTTAATCACCCTATATCCATCTGGAGAAGCGATCAGAGGATACCAAACCAGCCGTTTCAGTCACTTAAATTAATGAACATGTCATTACGATAAGTGATCACAAACTTTCCTAAAATAAGGGGACTGTTTACGACTCCTGAGAGAGAGAGAGAGAGAGAGAGAGAGAGAGAGAGAGAGAGAGAGAGAGAGAGAGAGAGAGAGAGATTTTATATTCTTTTAATAAGCAATGTGCTGAAGTAACCAAGAAAAAATAAGGTAAAAACGTCTTCATTACTTAAAATCCAAAAAACAGATTTATTATTATCATTTACTTGAGAGAGAGAGAGAGAGAGAGAGAGAGAGAGAGAGAGAGAGAGAGAGAGAGAGAGAGAGAGAGAGAGAGAGAGAGAGCGTATTCCTTGGTGTGAAATGAATCTTCAGTTTGATATTCGAGAAGTTCTATGTTGTGGCAATGTAACTGTTAGATTCTAACAGAGATGCGAAGTGAATGCAAGTAACGTTTATTCAACAGACTAAGAGCTTATATATAAACAGTTGAGAGCAAGAATGTCACAAAAAATGCAAAGTAATACACGCTATGGTAGGCTTAAACGGGTTGTCCTATTAGTGTTGGAGAGAGCGAGAGATAAAGAAAAAGCAATGACATTACATTGTATAAGCGTGTATGAAACACGTGCGGTACAATATTGTAAAGTGATACACATTATCAAACATCAAATGAGATTTTAGCAAAACATATCTCACTTTTATATTCAAATTTAGTATTCCCACTAGATAAAAATCAAAGGCAATATATTCAGTATTTTAATGATAATAACACTGCTTACGTGTCATCATAATTAATCTATTTAAGCCTGTTGAAATAAAAATACTCTGACAACACTATATCGTCAGAAGTTACAGCTACATAACAAGAGGGACAATCAGTAGAGCGCAAACCTCTGCCAGGACACCTTATTTCTCGACCTTTTGCTCGACCTTTACCTTGACCTTTGACCCTAACATGTCTTAATTGGCGTGGATTTTCATACACTTAAATATGAACCAAGTTTGAAGTCTCTCTGACAACGAGGTCCAAACTTATGGCTGATTACGTGAATTGGATATTTTGCTTAACAGTGACCTTGACCTTTGACCCTGAACTTCCAAAATTTAATAATTTCCATCTTATTACATAAACTCTAATCCCTGCAATTTCCATTAATCTACGATTAAAATTGTGGCCAGGAAGCTGGTCACAAACAAACACACTAACAGGGGCGAAAATATAACCTCCTTCAAACTTCATTGGCGGAGGTATTAAGTGACTTCTCTTCAACAGAAATGCAAAAAATCAAAATAAATAAAAGATATATATATATATATATATATATATATATATATATATATATATATATATATATATATATATATATATATATATATATATATAAGAATCTTGCGCATGTGTAACTTGCAATGTGAAAGTAATGCTCTTAAAGATTATATAGCATTAAGAGCAAGACAGAATTCCTTAAACATGGATATTATTTCATAGCTTTGACATATGGGTACGAATCAACAAATTATGGACTAAAACCGCACTCACAGTGCAGACCTCCACCACGGCAGTTTATATCTCGACTTTTTGGATTGATTTTGGAAGTTTTGCTCGTCCGTGACCTTGACCTCTGATCTTCCAAAATTTTCACATAACAGTTAATCCCAGCAAGTTTCATTTTTCTACGACTAAAATTGTGGCTAGTAACCTGTTCACAAACAAACGCAAACAAACACACAAACGGGGGCACAACATAACCTCCTTCCAACTTTATTGGCGGAGGAAAATATGAGTAGATGATGAGTTTTTCCAGGGGACACTAATCTTCCAGGCACTTCACGAGACAAATCCTGTCGGTACTTATTTATTCAAAAGTTAATTCGCAAGACCGAATCAATAACTGATTGAAGGACATGCGAGAAGGAATATAAACTATCATTTGGATTTCGAATATACCTTTCATCTAAGCAACTCAAACCATTTTAAAATTCGTAATGTACAGCACGTGTTTCATACACTCCTGAACACTGTAACAGTTTTGATTTTTTATCTTATCACTCGCTCTTCCCCGCACTGATAATAGACCAGCCGGTGCTATCACGGTGGCACAATCTTTACCATGTTTGAGTTTTTGTGACGTTCTTGCACGCAAGGCGCTGTATATAAACTCGATTATTGTTTAATATAGTTTAGTTGCATCTCAGTTGTTATTATTATTATTATTATTATTATTATTATTATTATCATTATTATTATCATTATTATTAATTGCAAAGCTACAGCCCTAGTCGGAAAAGCAGAATGCTATAAGCCCAAGGGCCCCAACAGGGAAAATAGCCCCGTGAGGAAAGGAAACAAGGAAAAATATAATATTTTAAGAACAGTAACATTAAAATAAATATCTCCTATATAAACTAAGTGCCAGCTCGCACAGTAACTATAGCATATGAACTAAAAGACTTGCACGTTGATATAGCATTTTTTAAGAACAACTAGAATACAAATAAAATTTGTATATAAGAAATCCTGAAGCATTGTAGTTATAGATCTGAAAAGAAATTACGTATCAGAAATGTAGGAGTAATTGTATTGAAGACCATGAAATAATAAATAAACAATTATTAGATAAATAATTTTACCCATTCGTTCAGAGCTATCATGATAGGCATTTATATTCATCAAAATAGCCACAATCAAGGATTAGTCAAAACACACTATGATAAATCCACTGAATAAATTCCGCAAAAAGAGATCATTTTTAAAAATCCCTGCACTTAATATATTCCATTTTTTTCTGCATAAATGAATTCCTTCTGCATACTGCAAAACAAAACTTAGTTGATTACCAAGGTTCCATTTCAACGTAAATCTAAGCTGGTAGTACAATTCCAGAAATCCATGTGATATTAAACGAACACCAATCGTTATACTGTGAATACAACACCAATCGTTAATCGTTATACTTTAAATACAAACGGAAATCGTTATACTTTGAATACAAACACCAATCGTTAGTCATTATACTTTAAATACAAACACCAATCGTTACAATTTGAAGCAATGCACTTTAAAATCAGTATATTTTCACCATTAATAACAACTACTTCACACAGACCACTGAAAATCCAGTTGAAATTTCATCCACCAATCGCCAAAATAAAAAAAAAATTGAACAACGTTCCTCTGGTCTCCAAGCACCAAGGAATACTGTCCACAGTCCATCCTTGAACTTTTCCAGTCCTCATAGCATTACCTCCACTCGATCCTCATTATCAATTAAAGATATCTGTATGTGGAAGCATCGATTTCTTGACTAGGCAAAACGCCTACAGATCGGATACTTCGACGAACCCGTGAATTAAGATATAATTCTCTCCTTCTTGCTTGTGGGTATACCTGGGCATGATGTTCTATCATATTTCTCTTCCTCTTGTTTATATATAAGGTCTGATTTAATGTTGTTACTGTTCTTAAAACATTTTATTTTGATTATTTATAATTTGTCGTTAGCTTATTTATTTCCTCATTTCCTTTCCTCACTGGGCTATTTTTCCCTTGTTGGAGGTCTTGGGCTTAAAGAATCTTGCTTTTCCACCTAGGGTTGTAGCATGGCTTGTAATAATAATAATAATAATTCCGCAAATAGATCGCTATGTAGAAAAACCGATTTTTTTTTTTAATGTGCCAAGTTAATGTGACCAGAATCCCGCTCTTTTTTTGAAGTTATTAAAATGTCCATTTTTCATTTTACTTTTGTGAGTTTCGTCTCGCTTAGTTCCCATTTATCCGGCTTTTTTTTCTGCGATAACAAAACTGTCCCCATTAATGAAATAGTACTGATATTTGGTTTAATTTTGCCATTCCAGTGAAAAGTATGAATATTAAAGGTAAGTCTGTGGCAAGTGGCACAGGGACGCTAGGCTTGGCGCCTATAAGCCAAGGATAGGAGTTACGTTTTGGATTGATTCTTGGATTCTCATATATATATATATATATATATATATATATATATATATATATATATATATATATATATATATATATATATATATATATATATTTATATATATATATATATATATATATATATATATATATACATATATATATATATATATATATATATATATATATATATATATATATATATATATATATATGTGTGTGTGTGTATCCCCCTTTTACAGAAAAAATCTGGTCAATTAGTCAAGTAATAGACGAGTAAAATATTCATAAAAAAAAATTCTATTTTTTCATATATACGTTCCAAATAATTATTCATCATACCACAATCGGCGTCAATGACCTTAGATGTCAGGATGCCTGAAAACTTTAAATCAATCAATCAATCATCATACCACAAACGTTCAATAGGCATTTCTCCACAACAATTTCCCTTCCTTTCCTTACCAACTAGCATTAAAGCAATCCGAAATCTCGCTAAAGACCAACTGAGCCGCTTAACAGCTCGTTCCCAATTACCATGTCCAATCCTGCTTCGGTCAGAGAAATGGTATAATCAAATGAATCTATTCTAAAGCAGAACCTGGAATAGTATTGTTTATGTAACATGAATAAGGAAATTAGCAAATATTCCTATTACATTTGTTAAAACAAATCCGAAGATTTAATATAACCAAATGGTAACACACGAAAATAAGGAGCATTACAACTTCAACTTGCACAGTGAGAGAGAGAGAGAGAGAGAGAGAGAGAGAGAGAGAGAGAGAGAGAGAGAGAGAGAGAGAGATAACCAGGAGGCCATTCTGTCGCCTTATTCCAAAACCTGTTATTGATATGAAATGACTTATAGTAATGTGTATTCCTTCTTTCATCGTAATGTACTACTTTAATTGAATAAATATCCTCAAAAACTAAAAGTAACTTTAAAATACTCGAGCGATAGAAGATAGGCGAAAATCATGACCCAAGAAAGATGGCTGGTCTCATTCGTGTCGAAATGGATGAGATATATAGAAGGAGAATTTTTATCTTTCATCAAAATTAAGTAGAGCAACGGGGCAAAGGAGTACGAGAAAGAATCGGAAAAATTGTTATGTTTTCCTTTAGGTATGATCTCTCTCTCTCTCTCTCTCTCTCTCTCTCTCTCTCTCTCTCTCTCTCTCTCTCTCTCTCTCTCTCTCTCTCTCTCTCTCTTTATATATATATATATATATATATATATATATATATATATATATATATATATATATATATATATATGTATATATATGTGTGTGTGAGTGTGCGTGTGTGTGTGTGCGCGTGCATGCGCATAAAAATAATTGAGAAACATGATGCTCAAATGATAAAACCACAGGAAAAATGTTTCATCTCTTTTATTCAAGAGGAAGTTAGACGAAACTAGTCAGGATTTACTACAGTATATTTTCATTTTCAATGTGTTTTCTTTTTATTTGAGTTTTACGAACGCACGCTTGCGCACACATACACACACACACACACACACACACACATATATATATATATATATATATATATATATATATATATATATATATATATATATATATATATATATATGTATATATATATATATATATATATATATATATATATATATATATATATATATATATATATATATATGTATAAAACTCACTTAATTTACTTAGTAGCTAAATGCATGTCTCCTAATCCCCTAGTATTAGAAATTCTAACTGAAATCAGTACCTGTATTTTACTATCAGGTAATTGTCACAACCACTGGTTAATCTTTGCGATCCCTTGATATTAAGACCACTCCTTTTTAAATGAATCCTCCAGTTGCATTATTCAACCAGTATCTACAGCTTCCGCTCTTCCTATATAATAGCACTACTATATTACACCCTCTTTTCACTAACACCATAGTCGTTCATTCTTCCAACATGACCAAACCACCTCTCAAAGTCCTCTGATTTAATATTTCAATTTCACTAACGTTTTTACTATTTCTTCTATGTCTCTACATTTCTCACTATATCATTTCCTCTCACAACAAACTACTGAATCTGCTAATTTCAACAGCTTAAACTTTAGGAAAATGTCCCTGCATGACGATCTGAGGACTGGGGTTCGAGACCCAGTCAAGCTCGATAGTTTCTTGTAGTGTCTGCAACCTCACTATCCTCGTGACCTAAGGATGGGGGTTCAGGGGAGCCTACATGTTTACCTGGTGAGTCATCAACAGCCATTGCCTGGCCCACCCTGGACTTAGCTTGGGTGGAGAGGGAGCTTGGGCGCTGATCAGATGTATGTATGGTCATTCTCTAGGGCATAGTCACCTTCCCTGGTCTCTGTCCTTCATGAGCGACCTTTAAACCTTATCTACCAAAATATCTCGAATACTATTGAATTTATTTTGGTCAAAATAGTTTTTAACTTTTATTTTGTATCGTATTCCACTAGATAAGATTCAGTGAACATTAATGAAAGTTTATGGAATTAATTAAAGTTTATTGCTAAAAATTGCCATCCAATTAACGTGTTCACTAAGTTCCATTAAAGTGTATTCATTAATACCTCCGCCAAGGAGGTTATATTTTTACCCGCGTTTATCTGTTTTGATGCTGTTTCTGTTTTTAAAATACTTCATTTTAATTGTTCATTATTTCTCATATCGTTTTATTTCCTCATTTCCTTTCCTCACTGGGGTTATTTTCTCTGTTGTAGCCCTTAGGCTTATAGCATCCTTCTTTTCCAACTGGGTTGTAGCTTAGCTAGTAGTAATAATAATAAAAATGATAATAATAATAATAATAATAATAATAATAATAATAATAATAATAAT
>NC_090732.1:5801746-5826746 GCF_036898095.1 Palaemon carinicauda
TTATCTACCCTATTTTCTTAACAGATCCAATACTTTCTCTCTCTCTTCATAAATCTACAACTATGAATAGAATTTAATTCTGAATATCTCAAACAATCAACCACTTTCACTAATATCCCCTGCTCCATCTTCATGGCTCTCAAAACACTTCAAATTCTTGCTACCAGTCACTTTCAACTTCTTTCTCATACAAACGCATTCTAAAATTATGACTATTCAAAAAAGAATATCTTTTAACATATAATTTCTACATCCCATTCTTAAAACCTTTTTACCCATCAGGAGTTGTGGTGGCCTATTGGAAACATCCCTTCATGTTGATCGCTTAACTGGGGTTCAAGTCCCGCTCAAACTCGTTTGGTCCTTTACTGTTTGCAACCTCACCATTCTTGTGAGCTAAGGATGGGGCGGTATGGGGGAGCCTATAGCCTATAGGTCTATCTGCTGAGTCAACAGCAGCCATTGCCTGATCTTCCCTAATCCTAGCTTGGGTGGAGACGGAACTTGGACGCTGATCATATATGCACTATATATATATGGTCAGTCTCTAGAGCATTGTCCTACTCGATAGGGCAATGTTACTGTCCCTTGCCTTTGCCACTCATGAGCAGCCATTAAACCTTTATACCTTATTTGGAAATATCATATCATTAGTTAACTTAACATTAAGCAAAGTTAAATAAACGATGAACAGCTAATAAAAAAAAAAAAAAAGAATCACCGATTGTCCTACTGGAGCATTGTCACTGTCCCTTGTCTGCCATTCATGAGAGGCCTTTAAACATTCAAACCTTATTTGGAAATATTATACCATTAGTTTATCTAAGAATATAGTTAAATAAACGAAAAACAGCAAATAAAAAAAAAGAATCACAGAACAACGTTCCAACAAAAGCAAACTTCTTAAAATATCCCAGGATATTTAAAGTCTTTTTCATCCTCATTTCGATCTACAGCGGATGAAAAGATGGCCCACTTGTCTAAGCAGTTCCTGAAAGCCCCGCCTGGTTCTTCAAAATAACGACTATTGAGCGAAACGGGGATTTTTTTCTTTTCAATCGAGACGTGCTCCTTGTGTAATCCTTCTTTTTTTTCCCTTCTTCTTTCTTTTTGATAGCGTTGGAGAACGCTGTTCTTCACTTATCACGCGGATCAATAGTTTGTTTATGTCTGATAAGAAGATGAGACAGGCTTTACTGAAAATGAAACTTACGCGATATCTGATCGTTTATTTTATGAATATTAAAATCAAACTCAAAAGTTCTTCATAGTCTACATATAGACAAAATCACTGACTTCCCATTATTACAATCTAAGTTATAACCCTAATTGGAAAATAAGATGCTATAAGCCAAAGAACTCCAACAGGGGAAAATATCCGAGTGAGGAAACGAAACAAGAGGATAAATATACAAGAGTGGTAATAAACAATTAAAATAAAACAATTATTGTTAAGGTTGTCCTAGCCTATTGGAAACGTCCCTACCTAGCGATCTGCTAGACTAGGGTTTGAGACCAATCAACCACGATTAGTTTCTTGTAGTGTCTGCAACCTCGCCATCCTTGTAAGTTAAGGATGGGAGGTTTGGGGGAGCCTATAGGTCTACCTGCTGAAACAACAGCAGCATTTGCCTAGTTCTCCCTGGTTCTAGCTTGGGTTATAGGATCGCTTGGGTGCCGATCATTTGGATATAAAGGCATTCTCTGGAGGCGTTGTCACTGTCCCATGCCTCTGCCATTCATGAGCAACCTTTAAAACATAAACGAATAACAAGCAAAATCCCTTTATAACACAGGCATTGACAATACAGATATCAACTTACTTTACTTTAAGGGCTGCCTTTCCTGTCCTATACAGCAGAGGAACTCTACTCTCTAAAGGACCTTCACAGTTAATTTATTACTTGCATCCCAAGGCATTCAGTATTTCACAGACTGACACAGAAAAGCACAGGGCATAATGGGGAATTGAATAACCTACTTTAATTGCAGCCCTTAAATTACATTCATGTTTGCTTATTGATTAGCCGGAAAAAAATTCGTACAAAATTTATCACCGACTTTTTTTTTAAGTAGGTTGCCTTCTTTGAGAGCTAACGAGCCACAAGTAAGTGGTTGGCCTTACAATGGTGTTGCAGCGTTGGCAATTTTCATTGTTTCACTTCTTTTCGGTTTATAAACTACTTTAGACTAACTTTTATTTTATCTGATCCTTACACGATCAGATCGTGACCAATTCTTCTTCACCCAAGGGGTGAATTGTTCAGTGGCCACTTTCCTCTTGGTAAGGGTAGAAGATACTCTTTACCTACAGTAAGCAGCTCTTTTAGGAGAAGGACACTCCAGAATCCAACCATTGTTCTTTGGTCTCGGGTAGTGCCACAGCCTATGTACCATGGTCTTCCACTGTCTTGGGTTAGAGTTCTCTTGCTTGAGGGTACACTCGGGCACACTATTCTATTTTATTTCTCTTTTTCTTGTTTTGTTAACGTGTTTATAGTTTCTAAAGGAGATATTTATTTTAATGTTGTTACTCTTTATAAAATATTTCATTTTTCCTTGCTTCCTTTCCTCACTGGGCTTTTTTTCATGTTGGAGCCCCTGGGCTTATAACAACCTGCTTTTAAAACTCGGGTTGTAGCTTAGCAAGTAGTAGTAGTAGTGGTAGTGGTAATAGTAGTAGTAGTAATAATAATAATAATAATAATAATAATAATAATAATAATGATGATGATGATGATGTCCTTAAAGTAATACTTAAAGTAATGATACAAAGTCCCTTTCACAGTTCAATTTTATATGATTTTTGTCTTTCAGTGCAGGTTGTTTTAATACCTGCCTGCCTCCCTTTGATCTGGCAACAGCGCATCCACAACTGCCTGCCTACCTTTGATCTGGCATCAAAACAGCCACGACTGCCTGCCTGCCTTTGATCTGGCGACAGGGCAGCCACGACTGCCTGCCTGCCTTTCATCTGGCAAAAGCGCAGCCACAACTGCCTGAATGCCTTTGATGTGGCACCAGTGCAGCCACGACTGCCTGTCTGGCTTTGTTCTGGCAACAGGGCAGCCACGACTGCCTCCCTGCCTGCCTTTGATCTGGCAACAGCGCAGCCATGACTGCCTGACTGGCTGCCTACCAGCCTGCCTTTGATCTGGCTACAGTGCAGCCACGACTGCCTGCCTGCCTTTGATCTGACAGCAGAGCAGCCACGACTGCCTGCCTGCCTTTGATCTGGCAACAGCACAGCCACGACTGCCTGCCTGACAGCCTTTGATCTGGCAACAGCGCAGCCATGACTGCCTGCCTTCCTGCCTTTAATCTGGCCACAGTCCAGCCACGATTGCCTGCTTGCCTTTCATCTGGCAGCAGCGCAGCCACGACTGCCTGCTTGCCTGCCTTTGATCTGGCAACAGCACAGCCACGACTGCCTGCCTGCCTGCCTTTGATCTAGCAACAGCGCAGCCACGACTGCCTGCCTGCCTTTGATATGGCAACAGCGCAACCATGACTGCCTGCCTGGCTTTGATCTGGCAACAGCGCAGCCACGACTGCCTGCTTGCCTTTGATCTGGCAACAGCGCAGCCACGACTGCCTGCCTGCCTTTGATATGGCAACAGCGCAACCATGACTGCCTGCCTGGCTTTGATCTGGCAACAGCGCAGACACATCTGCCTGTCTGCCTTTGATCTGGCAACAGCGCAGCTACGATTGCATGCCTGCCTTTGATCTGGCAACAGCGCAGCCACGACTGCCTGCCTGCCTTTGATCTGGCATCAGCGCAGCCACGACTGCCTGTCTGCCTTTGATCTAGCAACAGCGCAGCCACGACTGCCTGCCTGCCTTTGATATGGCAACAGCGCAACCATGACTGCCTGCCTGGCTTTGATCTGGCAACAGTGCAGCCACATCTGCCTGTCTGCCTTTGATCTGGCCACAGCGCAGCTACGATTGCATGCCTGCCTTTGATCTGGCAACAGCGCAGCCACGACTGCCTGCCTGCCTTTGATATGGCAACAGCGCAGCCACGACTGCCTGCCTGCCTTTGATCTAGCAACAGCGCAGCCACGACTGCCTGCCTGCCTTTGATATGGCAACAGCGCAACCATGACTGCCTGCCTGGCTTTGATCTGGCAACAGCGCAGCCACATCTGCCTGTCTGCCTTTGATATGGCAACAGCGCAGCCACGACTGCCTGCCTGCCTTTGATCTAGCAACAGCGCAGCCACAACTGCCTGCCTGCCTTTGATATGGCAACAGCGCAACCATGACTGCCTGTCTGCCTTTGATCTTGTAATAGCGCACCCACGTCTGCCTGCCTGCCTTTGATCTGGCAACATGCGCAGCCACGACTGCCTGTCTGCCTTTCATCTGGCAACAGCGCAGCCACGACTGCCTGCCTGTCTGCCTTTAATCTGGCAACAGCGCAGCCACGCCTGCCTGCCTGCCTTTGATCTGGCAACAGCGCAGCTCCGACAGCCAGCCTGCCTTTAATCTGCCAACAGCGCAGCCATGATTGCATGCCTGCCTTTGATCTTGCAATAGCGCACCCATGTCTGCCTGCCTGCCTTTGATCTAGCAACAGCGTAGCCACGTCTGCCTGCCTGACTTTGATCTGGCAACAGTGCAATCACGATTGCCTGCCTGCCTTTGATCTTGCAACAGCGCACCCACGTCTGCCTGCCTGCCTTTGATCTGGCAACAGCGTAGCCACAACTGCCTGCCTGCCTTTGATCTGGCAACAGAGCAGCCACGACTGCCTGCCTGCCTTTGATCTGGCAATAGCTCACCCACGTCTGCCTGCCTGCCTTTGATCTGGCAGCAGCGCACCCACGACTGCCTGCCTGGCTTTGATCTGGCAACAGCGCACCCACGTCTGCCTGCCTGCCTTTGATCTGGCAGCAGCGCACCCACGACTGCCTGCCTGGCTTTGATCTGGCAACAGCGCACCCACGTCTGCCTGCCTGCCTTTGATCTGGCAGCAGCGCACCCACGACTGCCTGCCTGGCTTTGATCTGGCAACAGCGCACCCACGTCTGCCTGCCTGCCTTTGATCTGACAACAGCGCACCCACGACTGCCTGCCTGGCTTTGATCTGGCAACAGCGCACCCACGTCTGCCTGCCTGCCTCTGATCTGGCAACAGCGCAGTCACGATTGCCTGCCTGCCTTTGATCTTGCAATAGCGCAACTCACGTCTGCCTGCCTGCCTTTGATCTGGCAACAGCGCAGCCACAACTCAATTCGACCAAAGATTTTCCATCTGCTACAAATTCCTTATAGCCTAGATCTTCCGTAGAATATTTTTGACATTAAAATGTTTATTCAGACATTTAGTGGCAACACCCACGTGTGAACGTTGTTGATGAGGTTGACGTTGTGGGGCCAGATTATAGATAAGGAGTGTTCCTACTTGAGGGAATATTTCTAAATCTACCTACTTTGAAAATAGACGCTACACGAATTTCAATTAATAAAAAAAAAAAAAACTAATAGAAATAAAAGACACTAGAAGATTAAAACGAAGACTCAATCTGAGCTGTGAATTACCTATTTTCCTAAATCTATTAAAAAGAGATTATTCATGGGATACTATGCGATTAAAAATGGGCTAACAATTGTGCTCAAAAGCATTGAATAACTAGAGAGGCACTCAGGAGAGTGCAGACCTCCACCGTAGCAGCTTATTTCTCGACCTTTTGCTCGTCCTTGACCTTTGAAATTGATATTTATTAATTGGCGTGGAGTTTCATACGCTCAAATGTGAACCAAGTTTGAAGACTCTGTGACAACGATGTCCAAAATTATGGCTGATTATGTGAATTGGACATTTTGCTTAACCATGACCTTGACCTTTGACCCTGATCTTCCAAAATTTCATTATTTTCAGCTTTTTACATAACATTTAATCCCTGCAAGTTTCAATACTCTACGATTAATATTGTGGCCAGGAAGCTGTCCACAAAAAAACACACACACAAACAAACATACAAACAGGGGTAAAAACATAGACTCCTTCCAAATTCGTTGGCGGCAGTAATAAAAATTCACTATCACTGCTAAGGTCAGGAGTTTAATCCACACAAGACCTTTGACCTTGACCTTCCAAAATTTAATCATGTCCATCTTTTTACATAACAGTTAATCCTTTCAAGTTTCATTACGATTAAAATTATGGTCAGTAAGCTGTTCATAAACAAACGCACACACACAAACAAACACACAAACGGGGGCGAAAACATAACCTCTTTCCAACTTCGTTGGCGGAAGTAAAAATTCACTATCACTGCTAAGGTCAGGAGTTTAATCCACACAACAAGTACCACACACTTTCCGTAATTTCAAAACCATGTACGGCAAAATCAAAACAAATCAAGGAATACAATTACGCAATTCTAAAGCAGAACACTTTCAACAAAAATATTGCTGTAAAGCGGAATATTGAATACATATTTCCAAAGGATATTGTTTTCCAAAATACAACCTAAATTTCGAGACAAACGGTGAAAATATTTCGACGCTGGCATTCCGTATTATCATCGATTACCAGAAAACTGGTAACACAAACAAAAGCATAAACAAACAATGTTCTTTTTAATTGTTTATTACCTCCGTCGACGAAGTTGGAAGGAGGTTATGTTTTCCTCTTGTTTGTTTGTGGGTGTGTGTTTGTTTGTGAACAGCTTCCTGGCCACAATTTAAATCGTAGAGTAATGCAGGGATTAATATGTTATGTAAAAATCTGGAAATTATCAAATTTTTGGAATTTCAAGGTCAAAGGTCAAGGTCACGGTAAAAAAAATGTCCATTTCACATAATCAAACATAAGTTTGGACATCGTAGTGACAGAGACTTCAAACTTGGTTCATATTTGACCATATGAAAATCCACGCCAATCAATACATGCTAAGGTCAAAAGTCAAGGTAATGGTCAAGCAAAAGGTCAACAAATAAGCTACCCTGACGGAGGTCTGCGGTCTACTGAGTGCCCCACTAGTTTAACAACTATATATATATATATATATATATATATATATATATATATATATATATATATATATATATATTTTTTTTTTTTTTTTTTTTAACCATCCTAATTTTTAGATGCCGCCGTTGTCATCTGGTGGCTATTTGTGGTGACTTGCTATTTAGTAATGTGTGATCATGCTAAACGATACACTACACAAACACAAGTACATACATGTATACTGTATATACGTACACACGCTTGTATATATATATATATAATATATATATGTGTGTGTGTGTATATGAGTGTGTGTGTGTGTATGTATGTGTGCGTGTATGTATGTATATATATATATATATATATATATATATATATATATATATATATATATATATATATATATATATATATATATATATATATATATATAAAATAAATATGTGTGTATGTATATATATATATATATATATATATATATATATATATAATGAGAGAGAGAAAGAGAGAGAGAGAGAGAGAGAGAGGGGGGGGGGGGGCAACCAAAATTTTTTACGAAAAGTTGCTATATAAAGCATTCAAGATGATTCAGTATCAATTACCTTCAAGTACTTTTTCATCGGTTAAATTCCCTAGCTAAATATACAACCATTAACCAAATTCCTTTGAAAAATTTTGCACACAGAAAGTAATTTTTCGTTTTAGGCCCCATATTTGTTGATACGTGATATGATAATTATAATGGTCTAGTATTTGGTATCATTTGAGGATGAAGAAGTCGTATCTTATCTGAAAGTATGTCTCTGAAGGTTGGTTATTATGTCCGTGGCATTAAACCCTGATTTTCAAGGCTGTTTCTCTTCCCCTCTCGTCTTTCTTCAGTCAGAAGTGTAATTGCTGTTTCCAACAGTACTATCTAATTTTCTTTCATTATTTCAACTATCTTCTCGTTTAGTTATTCCACTTCAGTGACTGCACTCTCTCTCTCTCTCTCTCTCTCTCTCTCTCTCTCTCTCTCTCTCTCTCTCTCTCTCGATATCTATTGTCCAAGGTACAGTTGGACACAGGATTTATTGTGACACCTCGTTCTGTGGAAGTGTACCCTGTCAAACACTTTCTGCGCGGACGCTTCTTGTGTTTAGCCTCAAGCACCACCTATGACATGTCTCCTTGCACTATAGTCCTATAGTCATTTTTTTTTAGTGAGGCAGATTAGCACTAACTCGCAAGGGTGCCCTTTTCGCTCAGAAAAGTTTCCTGATCGCTGATTGGTTGGACAAGATAATTCTATTCAATCAGATAGCAGGAAACTTTTTCCGAGCTAAAAGGGCACCGCTGCGGGTCGGTACAAATGCACCTCATTAAAAAAAATTGAGTATAGCTGTTTGGTAACTCGTTTAAAGGCCACTCATTAATGACAGAGGCAAGAGACAGTAACAATGTCCTAGCTATCAGCACAATGCCCAAGAAACAAACAAAATATATATATAAACATATATATGTATATATATATACATATATATATATATATATATATATATATATATATACATATATATATATATATATATATATATATATATATATATATATATATATATATATGTATATTATATATATATAAATATATATACTGTATATATATATATATATATATATATATATATATATATATATGCAGCATATATAAATATATAATCTATGTATGTATATATATATATATATATATATATATATATATATATATATATATATATATATATATATATATATAAATGAACAGTGCCCAAGCGCCCTCTCCATCTAAGCTAGAACCACGGAAGGCCAGGCAATGGCTGCTGATGCCTCAGCAGATAGATTTATAGGCTCGCCCAATCACCCATCCTTAGCCCACAAGAATGGTGAGGTTGCAGTCACTACAGGAAACTGTCGAGCTTGAGTGAGACTCGAGCCACAGTCCAACAGAGCCAGGCAGGGACGTTTCCAATAGGCCAAAACAAGACTGTGACAAGGGGCACTTCCTTATAGTGAAGTGTGCCACAGGAATTAAAGTGTCCAACTGTACACTACAAAGAAAAGTAATTTGTGCATCTAATCTGGATATTGTCAGAGACGTTGAAACGAGACTATAAACTTTATTATGGGACCAGATATTAAACCTGCTCCCATAGAAGATTTTCACTGTGAGATATTTCAGTCCTTTCAAACCAGCTCTTGTATTTCAAAACTCTGACAGAGAATTTTCATGACCTGTCAGAAAATAACAATGCAGACTTTCTTACAAGGCTGTGATTGTATAGCCGACATATCCGGCCTACTTCACACGAGCAGGTTAATACTGTGCAGATTAGAAATCAATGGAGATCAATAAGGCCGTTCACACGTTGACCGCGCGGTTCCAGTGTAACAGCTAATAGAAACTACGAGGACACTCGTGGAAAATCTACTCAAGTAAAGACATGCCTCTTAACGAGTGGGAATATTTCCATACGGAAAATATCCGCTCATGTAAAGACATGCCTCCTAACGAGTGCAAGTATTTCCGTATGGAAAAAATCCGCTCGTGTGAAGACATGCCTCCTAAAGAGTACAAGTATTTCCGTATGGAAAAAATCCGCTCGTGTGAAGACATGCCTCCTAAAGAGTACAAGTATTTCCGTATGGAAAAAATCCGCTCGGGTAAAGAAGTGCCTCCTAACGAGCGCAAGTATTTCCGTATGGAAAAAATCGCTGGTGTGAAGATATGCCTCCTTACGAGCGCAAGTATTTCCGTATGGAAAAAATCCGCTGGTGTGAAGACATGCCCCTAACGAGCGCAAGTATTTCCGTATGGAAAAAATCCGCTCGTGTGAAGACATGCCTCCTTACGAGCGCAAGTATTTCCGTATGGAAAAAATCCACTCGGGTAAAGACGTGCCTCCTAATGAGCGCAGGTATTTCTGTATGGAAAAAATCCGCTGGTGTGAAGACATGCCTCCTAACGAGAGCAAGTATTTCCGTAAGAAAAAATTCCGCTCGTGTGAAGACATGCCTCCTAAGGAGCGCAAGTATTTCCGTATGAAAAAAATCCGCTCGTAAGGCATGCATCCTTATGAGCGCAAGTATTTCCGCATGGAAAAAATCCGCTCATGTGAAGACATGCCTCCTAACAAGCGCAAGTATTTCTGTGTGGAAAAAATCCGCTCGTGTGAAGACATGCCTCCTAACGAGCGCAAGTATTTCTGTGTGGAAAAAATCCGCTCATGTGAAGACATGCCTCCTAACAAGCGCAAGTATTTCCGTGTGGAAAAAATCCACTCGTGTGAAGACATGCCTCCTTACGAGCGTAAGTATTTCCGTATGGAAATAATCCGCTCGTGTGAAGACATGCCTCCTAACGAGCGCAAGTAATCCGTATGGAAAAAATCCGCTCGTGCGAAGACATGCCTCCTAACGAGCGCAAGTATTTCAGTATGGAAATAATCCGCTCGTGTGAAGTCATGCCTCCTAATGAGCACAAGTATTTCCGTATGGAATAAATCCACTCATGTGAAGACATGCCTCCTAACGAGCAAAAGTATTTCCGTATGGGAAAAAATCCGCTTGTGCAAAGACATGCTTCATAACGAGCGCAAGTATTTCCTGTCTACTAACGAGCGTAAATATTTCCGTAAGAAAAAAAATCTGCTTGCGTGAAGACATGCCTCCTAACAAGCGGAAATATTTCCGTAGGAAAAAATCTGCTTGTGTGAAGACATGCGTCCTAACAAGTGGAAATATTTCCGTAGGAAAACAATCCGCTTGCGTGAAGACATGCGTCCTAACGAACGTAAATATTTCCGTAGGAAAACAATCCGCTTGCGTGAAGACATGCGTCCTAACGAACGTAAATATTTCCGTAGGAAAACAATCCGCTTGCGTGAAGACATGCGTCCTAACGAGCGTAAGTATTTCCGTAGGAAACCAATCCGCTTGCGTGTAGAAATGCCTCCTAACGAGCGTAAATATTTCCGTAGGAAAACAATCCGCTTGCGTGAAGACATGCCTCCTAACGAGCGAAAGTATTTCCGTAGGAAAACAATCCGCTTCCGTGAAGACATGCCCCCTAACGAGCGCAAGTATTTCCGTATGGAAAAAATCCGCTTGCGTGAAGAAATGGCCCCTAACGAGCGCGAGTATTTCCGTATGGAAAAAATCCGCTTGCGTGAAGAAATGCCCCCTAACGAGCGCGAGTATTTCCGTATGGAAAAAATCCGCTTGCGTGAAGATATGCCCCCTAACGAGCTCGAGTATTTCCGTATGGAAAAAATCCGCTTGCGTGAAGACATGCCCCCTAACGAGCGCGAGTATTTCCGTATGGAAAAAATCCGCTTGCGTGAAGACATGCCCCCTAACGAGCGCAAGTATTTCCGTCTGGAAAAAATCCGCTCGTGTGAAGACATGCCCCCTAATGAGCACAAGTATTTCCGTCTGGAAAAAATCGGCTCGCGTGAAGACATGCCCCCTAACGAGCGCAAGTATTTCCGTAGGGAAAAAATCCGCTTGCGTGAAGACATGCCCCCTAACGAGCGCAAGTATTTCCGTAGGGAAAAAATCCGCTTGCGTGAAGACATGCCCCCTAACGAGCGCAAGTATTTCCGTAGGGAAAAAATCCGCTTGCGTGAAGACATGCCCCCTAACGAGCGCAAGTATTTCCGTAGGGAAAAAATCCGCTTGCGTGAAGACATGCCCCCTAACAAGCGCAAGTATTTCCGTATGGAAAAAATCCGCTTGCGTGAAGACATGCCCCCTAACGAGCGCAAGTATTTCCGTACGGAAAAAATCCGCTCGGGTCAAGACATGCCTCCTAACAAGCGCAAGTATTTCTGTATGGAAAAAATCCACTAGTGTGAAGACATACCTCCTGACGACAGCAAGTATTTCCGTATGGAAAAATTCCGCTCGTGTGAATACATGCCTCCTAACGAGCGCAAGTATTTCCGTATGGAAAAAATCTGCTCGGGTAAAGACATGCCTCCTAACGAGCGCAAGTATTTCCGTATGGAAAAAATCCACTAGTGTGAAGACATGCCTCCTAACGAGAGAAAGTATTTCTGTACGGAAAAAATCTGCTCGGGTAAAGACATGCCTCCTAACGAGCGTAAGTATTTCCGTATGGAAAAAATCCACTAGTGTGAAGACATGCCTCCTAACGAGAGCAAGTATTTCCGTATGAAAAAATTCCGCTTGTATAAATACATGCCTCCTAACGAGCGCAAGTATTTCCGTATGGAAAAAATCCACTAGTGTGAAGACATGCTTCCTGACGAGAGCAAGTATTTCCGTATGGAAAAATTCCGCTCGTGTGAATACATGCCTCCTAACGAGCGCAAGTATTTCCGTATGGAAAAAATCTGCTCGGGTAAAGACATGCCTCCTAACGAACGCAAGTATTTCCATATGGAAAAAATCCGCTGGTGTGAAGACATGCCTCCTAACGAGCGCAAGTAAAAATTCCACTCGTGTGAATACATACTTCCTAACGAGCGCAAGTATTTCCGTATGGAAAAAATCTGCTCGGGTAAAGACATGCCTCCTAACGAGCGCAAGTATTTCCGTATGGAAAAAGTCCGCTTGCGTGAAGACATGAACCCCTAACGAGCGCAAGTATTTCCGTATGGAAAAAATCCGCTTGCGTGAAGACATGCGCCCTAACGAGCGCAAGTATTTCCGTATGGAAAAAATCCGCTTGCGTGAAGACATGCCCCCTAATGAGCGCAAGTATTTCCGTACGGAAAAAATCCGCTCAGGTCCAGACATGCTTCCTAACAAGCGCAAGTATTTCTGTATGGAAAAAATCCACTAGTGTGAAGACATACCTCCTGACGACAGCAAGTATTTCCGTATGGAAAAATTCCGCTCGTGTGAATACATGCCTCCTAACGAGCGCAAGTATTTCCGTATGGAAAAAATCTGCTCGGGTAAAGACATGCCTCCTAACGAGCGCAAGTATTTCCGTATGGAAAAAATCCACTAGTGTGAAGACATGCCTCCTAACGAGAGCAAGTATTTCCGTACGGAAAAAATCTGCTCGGGTAAAGACATGCCTCCTAACGAGCGCAAGTATTTCCGTATGGAAAAAATCCACTCGTGTGAAGACATGCCTCCTAACGAGAGCAAGTATTTCCGTACGGAAAAAATCTGCTCGGGTAAAGACATGCCTCCTAACGAGCGCAAGTATTTCCGTATGGAAAAAATCCACTAGTGTGAAGACATGCCTCCTAACGAGAGCAAGTATTTCCGTATGAAAAAATTCCGCTCGTATAAATACATGCCTCCTAACGAGCGCAAGTATTTCCGTATGGAAAAAATCCACTAGTGTGAAGACATGCCTCCTGACGAGAGCAAGTATTTCCGTATGGAAAAATTCCGCTCGTGTGAATACATGCCTCCTAACGAGCGCAAGTATTTCCGTATGGAAAAAATCCGCTCGTGTGAAGACATGCCTCCTAACAAGCGGAAATATTTCCGTAAGAAAAAAAATCCGCTTGCTTAAAGACATGCCTCCCAACAAGCGGAAATATTTCTGTAGGAAAAAAAATCCGCTGGTGTGAAGACACGATAACTAATTAAGTCTCTATCATTCTTATGGTCGGAAATATACACACGTAGACACAAAGACAAAGATATATATTATATATACACACATACATGTTATATATACCTATGTATCAGCAACAAATCTCTGGAACATTCGATGTCTCAAGATGACAGGAGGCAGGGAAGAAAAAGGAAACGAAGAATTGACCAAGCTCCTTGAGGAGGGGTAATAATAACACGAAAGAGCTTGGTCAATTTTTCGTTTCCTTTTTCCTCCCGGCCTGCTGTCATACATATATATGTGTGCGTTTGTATGTATATGAGAGAGAGAGAGAGAGAGAGAGAGAGAGAGAGAGAGAGAGAGAGAGAGAGAGAGACCCCGCTGTCATACACACACACACATACATATATATATATATATATATATATATATATATATATATATATATATATATATATATATATATATTTATATATATATATATAAATAAATAAATATATATATATATATATATATATATATATATATATATATATATATATATGCGTGTGTGTGTGTGTTTGTATGTATATGAGAGAGAGAGAGAGAGAGAGAGAGAGAGAGAGAGAGAGAGAGAGAGAGAGAGAGAGAGAGAGAGAGAAATGTAAGCCATAAACAATTAGGAAGGTTTTACAGTCCCGGATGAACAATGTCCTAAAAGGAAGACTTCATGATCAAAGTCATTACTGTTCTTTTCCCTGACGAAGACGCCTCATCAACATTTCTATCTCTTCATCGAAAACCACAGAAACCTCTATCGTTTCTTTCTTTTTTAATCTCCCTTAAATAACGAGATCGCAGAGAAACGATAAAAAAAAAAAAAAAAAAAAAAAAAAAAAAAAAAAAAAAAAAAAAAAAAAAAACCTGGACCCTGGTAATTTCAGGACAATCCGCTCTCGTTATCCAGCTCCGAATCACGACTGTAAATTCCCACTTCACGGAAACATTTCTATAAATCTGGAGGGAAACGCTTCATATTTCTAAGGGTGATATTTTTGCAAAAAAAAACAAGAGAGAGAAGTGAAAGGATGGAAAATGGACGACCCAGGAGAGAAAGACTCGAAATTGCACGTCGGGAGAAACAATCATTAGTTAAAAAGAAAAGCTGGGGTCATTTCAGAGAGGTTGAATGTTCCGTTATTATTATTATTATTATTATTTACTAAGCTACAACCCTAGTTGGAAAAGCAGGATTCTATGAGTCCAGAGACTCCAACATAGAAAATAGCCCTGTGAGGAAAGGAAACAAGGAAAAATAAAATATTTTGAGAACAGTGAAAAAATTCAAAATAAATATTTCCTATATAAACTATAAAAACTATAACAAAACAAAAGGAAGAAAAATTAGATAGAATAGTGTGCCCCGAGTGTACCCTCAATCAAGAGATCTCTAATCCAAGACAGTGGAAGACCATGGAACAGAGGCAATGGCACTACACAAGAATAGAGAACATTGGTTTGATTTTTAGTTGAAAAGAAAAGCAAGGGTTATTTCAGAGAGATAGCATGTTCCGTTCACCCGGATTTTCCTTCTAAATTATGGAGATTTTTAGATGGTTGTCTTAGCAAAGTCAAATTTTTGCAAAAAATCCTAAAAATAGGATTAGAAAGATATCTGTGTTTGATCTAGTTCTATATCCAGTTACAGTAAAAAAAAAAAAAAAAAAAAAAAAAAAAAAACTATTGATTGATCTAGTTTAATATCTAATCACACCAAAATTATATTCTGAAGTTCATTGAAATTATCCACTAAAGATTGCACTATTCTCTTCGTTTGCAATTCATTCGTTTCATAATTATTGTTTTTAGTAATAACGCACTCTTACTGGGAATTTAATTGGCACCGAATTTTATCCAATCACCGAAATATGAGTAAATCCAAATTTATACCTATTATCATTATTACTACTACTAGCCAAGCTACAACCCTAATTGGAAAATCAAGATGCTATAAGTCCAAGGACTCCAACAGGGAAAAATAGCCCAGTAAGGAAAGGAAACAATGAAATAAATAAACGGTATAAGTCAAGAAAAATTAAAATAGAATATTTCAAAAAACATTAGCAACACTAAAACAGATAATTCATATATAACTTTAAAAAGACTTATGTCAGCCTGTTCAACATAAAAACATTTGCAGCAATTTTGAACTTTTGAAGTTCTACCTAATTAAGTTCTCTTGGCCCCTCAAAAACATCAGCGTCACAAAAATAACTGTTATCAGTAATAATGTGTTTATCAAAAAGCAGAAATTTCTCCGCCTTGATTTTTTATCATTGTCCCTTGGATATGATTAATTTCATCGAGGTGTCCAGAAATATTCAAAGTGAATCAAGACTACGGTACAATACTTTCGATTGCTACGTAACTAAAGTAATAATAAACTAGAGGGGCACTCAGTAGAGCACAGACCTCCTCCGCGGCAGCTTATTTCTCGACCTTGATCTTAACATGTATTAATTGGCGTTGATTCTCATACACTCAAATACGAATCAGGTTTAAAGTCTGTGACAACGATGTCCAAACTAATGGTTGATTACGTGAATTCGACATTTTGCTTGACCGTGGCCTTGACCTTCCAAAATTTAATCATTTCCAGCTTTTTACACAACAGTAAATCCCTGCAAGTTTCATTACTCTACGATTAAAATTGTGGCCAGGAAGCTGTTCACAAACACACACACAACAGGGGGTAAAACATAACCTCCTTCGAATTTCGTTGGCGGAGGTAATAATAAGAAAGCCTGTGTAATAGACGGAGGGGCAGATAAACAGCAACAGAAATATCTGTGGGAATGTGACAAATTGGTAACTAACAATCTCTTCTGTATAGATAAATAAAACATCATCTTCATCCTATCCTCCTACGCCTATTGACGCAAAGGCTCTCGGTTAGATTTCGTCAGTTGTCTCTATCTCGAGCTTTCAAATCATTATCTCCTACTTCACACTTCATAGTCCTCAGCCATGTAGGCCTGGGTCTTCTAACTCTTCTAGTGCCTTGTGGAGCCCAGTTGAAAGTACAACATAACATCGCCGGTAAATTTAACTTGATTGTGAAAATGCATAAAATTTACCATAAATGTTATCTCTGATTATTTACCGGTAACTATGCATAAACAAACGCGAGTCGAAAGGCATCTCTGAGGCCTTTGTCCTGCTTTGGACTATTAACGGATGATGATAATTTACCCAATTTTCTCTAGGAGATAAAACACCTTCAATGTTTCTATTCAAAATAAATGACTTCGAAACATCACGTTTAATAGTCATTCATAAACTTAAAATAACAGGATTTTCATTCATGCCATGCACACACACAATTCTCATTCAGAGTACTAAACATAACGTAAAATTAGTTGTATGTATTGTTTGTGTTATTTCTTTTATTAAGGGTTGCACGTGAATGTGTATATGAAAGAGTTGTGTGTGTGTGTGTGTGTGTGTGTGTGTGTGTGTGTGTGTGTGTGTGTGTGTGTGTGAATAAAAGTTGTGCGTGTATGAAATTTAAATAGATTTTTACATCAAAATTTAAACAAATTTTAAACCAAAATCAATTTAATCAAGACTAAAATCCTTTTTATTGTCACTCTTTGAAGTTGCATAACTGTAGTGTCTTATAAGCCATAAGTTTCATTTATAAGTAACGCAAGAACTTGAAAGGAAATCTTTAATCTAAACAAAAATTTAAATAAGAATCTTCTCCAAGTTAAGTAAGAATCTCCTACAAGTTGAATATGAATCATCTCCAAGTTAAATGAGAATCTTCTCTAAGTTAAATAAGAATCCCTACAAGTTAAATGAGAATCTTCTCCAGGTTAAATAAGAATCACCTTCTAGTTAAATATGAATCTTCTCCAAGCTAAATATGAATCTTCTCTAAGTTAATTAAGTATATTCTCCAAGTTGAATAATAATATTCTCTAAGTTAAATGAGTATCTTTTTTCAAGTTAAATGAGAATCTTCTTCAAGTTAAATAAGAATCTTCTCCAAGTTAAATAATAATCTTCTCCAAGTTAAATGAGTATCTTCTCCAAGTTAATGAGAATCTTCTCCAAGTTGAATGAGAATTTTCATGTTAAATAAGCATCTCCGAGTTAATTGAGAATCTTCTCTAAGTTAAATAAGAATATTCTCCAAGTTAAATGAGAATCTTCAAGTTGAATAAGAATTTTCTCCAAGTTAAATAAGAATCTTCTCCAAGTTAAATGAAAATCTGCTTCAAGTTAAACGAGAATCTTCTCCAAGTTAAATAGGAATTTTCTCCAAGTTAAATAGGAATTTTCTCCAAGTTAAATAAGAATTTTCTCCAAGTTAAACAAGAATCTTCTCAAAGTTGAAATGAGCAAAGTTGAATAAGAATCCTCTCCAAGTTGAATATGAATCTCCTCCAAGCTAAATGTGAATCTTCTACAAGTTAAATGAGAATCTTCTCCAAGTTAAATAAGAATCTTCTTCAAGTTAAATGAGAATCTTCTTCAAGTTAAATGAGAATCTTCCCCAAGTTGAATAAGAATCTTCTCCGAGTTAAATAAGAATTTTCTCCTAGATAGATAAGAATATTCTCCAAGTTAAATATGAATGTTCTCGAAGTGGAATGAGAATCTTCTCCAAGTTAGATAAGATTCTTCTCCAAGTAAATGAGAATCTTCTCAAAGTTGAATACGAATTTTCTCCGAGTTAAATAAGATTCTTCTCCGAGTTAAATAAGAATCTTCTCCGGCCCACCTCGCTCATACGACGTTAAGAGCATAAACTGTTTCTTGAAGATGGCCCCAGAGTATTCATAATTTTCTTGTGTTGTTCCTGGTTCCTGCCATACATTTGCAACTTTATGGTAAACACTTCCAGCCTAGAATGAATGCATTGTGTGTGAGTGTGTTGGTGAAAGAGAGAAAGAAAGAAAGAGAGAGAGAGGACGGTTCACGTGTAATAAATGTTTTTTTTATTACACATTGCTAAGCATCATTCATCAAATACAGGTACTCTCTCTCTCTCTCTCTCTCTCTCTCTCTCTCTCTCTCTCTCTCTCTCTCTCTCTCTCTCTCTGTATATATATATATATATATATATATATATATATATATATATATATATATATATATATATATATATATATATATATATATATATATATATATATACAGTATATATATATATATATATATATATATATATATATATATATATATATATATATATATATATATATATATATGAGAGATGCCTATAAAATCTAATAAATTTCTCAGACAAACAAAACTGAAGTTAATTTTCAGGAAAATATGAAAATTGCTTATATGTCCAACCTAACAAAGAAACTTCAAAGGCCCTTATGAAGGCCTTCACAATCAAATGCAGCTAGAACAAGACACCCGTTTTCCTTGATAATCTTTTTGGGAAAAAAATAACCCAGTAAGTCACATTATTTTTCACAAAATCTAAAATATACCCATCACTTCAATGAACGGTCTGTTTAAAAGTTTTAAAGGCCTCTCATGAATGGCAGAGGCAAGGGACAGTGACATTGCCCGATCAAACACGACAATCCCTAGAGACTGACCATAGGATTAGCGTCTAAGCCCATCTACACCCAAACTAAGACCAAGGAAGGCCAGGCAATGGTTGTTGATGACTTATAAAGTAGACCTGTAAGCTCCCCCAAACCCCCGATCCTTAGCTCACAAGGATGGTGAATTTGCAGCGACCAAAGAAACTTATGAGTCTGAGCAGGACTCGAACCCCCATCTGGCGAACACCAGGGAGAGACGTTACCAATAAGGCCACCACAACCCTGTTGCTGGATATTATATCAGGATAGCCTTCTCCCAAGCTAGAACATAGAAAGCTTTCCCAGCCTCAAAATCCACCAGGTTAAACACCAAGAAAATTATAACCGACTATTACTATAAGAGATTACTCGAGTGCCATATGTGGATGAGATCATGGAGAAGGGTAGATGGAGATGGCTTGGGCATGCTCTTCGCACTCCCCAAGAGAGATTAGTTCACCAAACGTTCAGCGGGGCTCCACAAGACACTAGAAGAGTTGGAAGACCCAGGCCTACATGGCTAGAAATAGGAAGCATGAAGTAGATGATGATGATTGGAGAAGTATTGATTTAAAAGCTCAAGATAGAGACGACTGGTGAAATCTAAAAGAGTCCCTTTGCATCAATAGGCGTGGGAGGAGATGATGATGATGATGATCCCTAAATCAAAATAGGACAGCATAGAGACAGGAAGAAGATGCTTTTAGAAGAATTTACACCTCAGTTTTGTTAGGAATTTTCAGACAGCCCAACTTAGTACCAGCCCTTGTAATGAAGAACAGCACTATCCCAGGGTACTAGTTGTATATGACCAACATGAGTTACAAGTTTGGATGTCCAGAGGAGACATGGACGCCTCTTATTACAAGTTTTATTTTCAATATAACAAAAAACAATGAGGCTTCATCATTTCATTGATGCACACAAGGATATCAAAAATGGATAACCTGACCAGACATACTGACGAGCTTCTAAAAGAGGATAACAATGAGAAGCCAGCAATTATTGAAATAGCATCACGCTGAAGCAGTCTGTGTTGAATTGGTTTGCTGTGAGCGCTCATTCAAGTCTCCCACCATCATCAATCCGTAGTTGGCCACCATGGTGATGTAAACTAGCCAAACCCCCGATATGAATAAAGACATGTCTGAGGACTATGTCCTGCAGTGGACTATAAAAAACTACATTTACTGTTGTGTATTATACACACACGCATATATATATATATATATATATATATATATATATGTGTGTGTGTGTGTGTACATATATTTATCATGGATACCCGTGTACATTCGCATTCACACACACACACACACACGCATATATATATATATATATATATATATCTGTGTGTGCATATATTTATTATGGATACTCATGCAAACACACATACACACTCACGCAAATAATATATATATACAGTATATATATATATATATATATATATATATATATATATATATATATATATATATATATATTACGAATACTCGTACACACACATACATGCATATATACATATACATAACTTTTTTCTTCTGATCCAATCTAAAGATGCCATAACCGCTATATAATCAGAGAAGTTCTATGCAAGGTGACCCTCGAGATGAAAGAAGCTCAAGGCCTCAATCTTGGAATGGTTTAACATCTAATCAGCATTCTAGAGATCTCTTTTACTAAATGGTGAGTCAGATGGAAACCCGCTCTGAAAGACAACCAAGAGATGATTGCCTCAGCTAATTTGTCCTTTCTCTCTCTCTCTCTCTCTCTCTCTCTCTCTCTCTCTCTCTCTCTCTCTCTCTCTCTCTCTGTATGTATTTGAGTATGAATGTAAACCAGTTCTCTCTCTCTCTCTCTCTCTCTCTCTCTCTCTCTCCGTATGTCAACCAATTCTCTCTCTCTCTCTCTCTCTCTCTCTCTCTCTTGACTGTGAGACTGCAAAAATTAGACGGGTTTCCTTTTATTAACAACAATGTCTTTGAAAATGATTCGCTCTCTCTCCCACTCTCTCTCTCTCTCTCTCTCTCTCTCTCTCTCTCTCTCTCTCTCTCTCTCTCTCTCTCTCTTGACTGTGAGGCTGCAAAAATTAGACGGGTTACCTTTTATTACCAACAATGTCTTTGAAAATGATTCGCTCTCTCTCTCTCTCTCTCTCTCTCTCTCTCTCTCTCTCTCTCTCTCTCTCTCTCTCTCTCTCTCTCTCTCTCTCTCTCTCAAATACTTGGAATAGACTTCCAGCTGATGTAGTAAACGATAACACGGTAAACGAGTTCAAGAATAAGTCAGACAAGATCATAAGAACTCTCTAAATGTTTAAACTAAATCGCTCTACCAAGGAGCAAGTGGAGTCTCCGCTATAGGACTAAAAAGTCTTCGAGACATCCAAAGTCCTTGCAATCCTTGTAACTCTCTCTCTCTCTCTCTCTCTCTCTCTCTCTCTCTCTCTCTCTCTCTCTCCTCTCCTCTCTCTCTCTCTCTCTCTCTCTCAAAAGGCCAGCACCCCTAAATGAGATTTCTCTTAATTACCCGAAACTTTGGCGCTTATGCATTCATAATGCAAACGGCTTTCGGCCGACGTTCACAAAAACATCCAATTTCGTTTATTGCTTCGGATTGTCAAGGGACATATTTCCAGGGTAATGAGGGACCATACCCACAATGTCTTCTACTTTTTAATGAATCGGTTTATTTGTATCATCAATAAGTGAGTTTTTAATTACATCATAACCACACATATGCTATCAAAATACCTTGGAATGTGTCTTCAGAAAAGATGCATATTTGCTTTATCGTCGTAAAAGGACCAGAAGGAAGACTGGAACATTGAGATCTTGTGTTTCATATATATATATATATATATATATATATATATATATATATATATATATATATATATATATATATATATATATATATATATATATATAACAACAAATACGACAGTTTCAAGTACAAGGCAGGACAAAAGCCTAAGATATATCTTAGTCATATCTAGGGTTTGGCCATTCCATCACCACGCTGGCCACTACGGATTAGTGACGGTGGGAGACTTTAGGCTGATCGTTCACAGCAAACCAATCTAGTATGAGTTTCCCTGACTAGTAAAGCTTTGCTGATTATGGCGATAAATAAACCTTTTTATCACGTTAAGGTATCCAAACTAGGAACGGAATATATATATATATATATATATATATATATATATATATATATATATATATATATACATATATATATATATATATATATATATATATATATATATACATATATACACACATTTACAGTATATATATATATATATATATATATATATATATTGTATATATATATATATATATATATATATATATATATATATATATATATATATATATATATATATATGCCTAATTTCATTATTTCCTTCTTTCTTGCATATTTACCCCATTTTTATTGCCATGCAATAGCGCACAATAATTTGATTTGAAAAAATTACACCCTGATAAATTTCAAACCTTAGAAAAACAAATCAAATCAAGCAATAAAAGAAAAACTTTAATTTCCACAAGCAGAAATTTCAGGAACACAGAAATTTTTTATAAAAGGTTTACATGATTGTCGCGGCGTTTAATTTGCATAGTCATTCTGGACTAAATGAAATGGATATTGGATGTACAGTTAGCTTCATTAATTCCGGTACGCTGAGATCACCTTAGCTTCCAATTAAGTGTACCGGATTTAATGAAGCCAACTGTACGACAGGAGAGCCAAGTCACAGAATAGATGAAAGAGGAAAAAAAAGGTTCGGGAAAGACTTTAATTGTCTATGAAAGTCAAGGTGAGATTGATTGATAGAATTTCTAGGGAGTAGGTTAGCCAGGGCACCAGCCACCCGTTGAGATACTACTGATAGATTGATTTAAAGTTTTCTGGCATCCTGACATCTAAGGTCATTGACGCCGATATCATTTATTATATATAAGAAATAAAAGAATATTCAATTAAAACCATAAAAGTTACGATGTCATTAGAAAAGTTAAATAGTTTTCAGAAGACCTGAGATACTTGGTGAGATTTCGCGTTTGAGAGTTCTCTTGCCTTCGCCAGTTAAATTGTTCTATCCATTAAATCTAATTAAGAAAATGACTGTATCTCCATCTTATATGATTTAATCAATAGACAACCAGACAAATTCAAACTTCTATATTCAGAAAGCCTAATAAAAATGTATCATATGTGCCAAGCTCTTCACATATTATAAAATCACCTCTATTTTCCTTGATGTTGTTGGGGTCTTTGGAGAAAAAAAAATGGTCACCAATATAGAAGTTGCCAATAATATATTTCACCCTGAATATTTTTTAGAATATTTTCCAGTCGGAGAAAAAGAATAAATGTTAATAAATAAATAAATGATATTTTCCCTGTTGGGGTCCTGGGCTTATAGCTTCCTGCTTTTCCAACTAGGGTTGTAGCTTAGCAAGTAATAATGATAATAATAATAATAATAATAATAATAATAATAATAATAATAATAATAATAATAATAATAATAATAATAATAACAATTCTGTTTATCTGTAGGCCAATTCCATTTACGTCATTATGTTTTTTTCAAATCAACAAAAGGATGGTGTTTGGATACAAAAGTGTGCTCAAAATATGTTAAACAAAAATAGCTCCATAAATAAAAATAGTCCTATAAATAATATGCGATATGCCACGCCCGAAATGCAGTTTATTCTATTCTGGCCAACCATCTTCAGGCATATAAAAACATATCAGAATAAATATGGTCTCAAAAGGGGCAACAAATGAAGCCTTGGCAATTCTCATCATAGAATTAAATGGTCACAGGTCGACATAATAATCCATGTTAATGACGTGACCATATGAAATAACCAAAAATAATATCAACTAGAAAAGTACCCTGAGTGCAGACCTCCGCCATGGCAGCCTCATTTCACGAAACCTGCTTGCCTTTCCCAGAATCAATTTAAACCGTAGGCGTATTTGAAGTCTGTGTGACAACCATGTGGGTACTTGAGATTAAGGTTAGAGTTAAATCGGTCGACCTTTTGCCCACCTAGACCTTGACCTTCGACTTAGGACTTTCGAAATTAAATCAATTCTACGTCTCAACATAACAATTAATCCCTGAAAGTTTCACTATTCAATGAGTAAAATTATGGCCAGAAAGTTGTTCTCAAACAAACAAATAAACAAACAGACAAACAGGGTTGAAAATATAACCTCCCCCCAACTTCGTTGGCGGAGGTAATTCCTGGTAACAAAGGTAGAGGGAAGTATGACGATAGTTGTGTCTGCAAATTTTCGTCCGCCAAAATACTCGCCCACGCAAATAATGCGAGTATGTACCGCTTCCCAGAACAGAGGAGGGAGATAATGCTAAATTGCGAGCGTAACAAGGAGCGGTGGAGCAAAGTCCTGAAATTGGATAATTAGTGTTATATTACATAGTTGGCGAAGGACACCCCAATATCAAACTTGGGTAGTGCCATAGCCTCTGTACCACGGTCTTCCAATGTCTTGGGTTAAAGTTCCCTTGCTTGAGGGTAAAATCGGGCACACTATTCTATCTAGTTTCTCTCCCTCTTGTTTTGATAAAGTTTTTTACAGTTTATATAGGAGATATTTATTCTAATGTTGTTACTGTTCAAAAAATATTTTATTTTTCGTCGTTTCCTTTCCTCACTGGGCTATTTTTCCTCTTGGGGCCCTGGGCTTATAGTATCCTGCTTTTTCAACCAGGGTTGTAGCTCGATAGGGCAATGTCACTGTCCCTTGCCTCTGCCATTGAGAGCGGCCTTTAAAGCCTTTAAACGTGTTTCATACACGCTCGTACACTATAACGGTTTTGATTTTTCTATCTTAACAC